>NW_020897809.1:14908897-15171637 GCF_003984885.1 Neopelma chrysocephalum | reverse complement strand
TTCGGGCTCTAAAAACCCTAAAGGTTTTCGGGCTCTAAAAACCCTAAGGGTTTTCGGGCTCTAAAAACCCTGAATGGTTTAGGTTTGAAGAGACCTTAAAGACCACCCCCCTACCATGGGCAGGGACACCTTCACCAGACCAGGTTCCTCCAAGCCCAATCCCATAACTGACCAGCAGATTCCCTGAGCAAAGGTTGGTCAAAACAGGTAAATAAACCCCTGGAAGGGTGCTCAGATGGTGTCATACAGAGGGACTGTTCTGTGACAACAGGAGCACCCCAAGCTGCCTCTGCCTCTTCACCACCAGCCATATTTAATCTCATTTACATTAAGACAATACCAAAAATCAGAATCTGTTTAGTTCAGACTGCTGGAATAAACCTCTGTCATTCCTCCAAGCCCCTTTACAAGTCCTCACAAGGCAGAGCTTAGCAGAGAGAAAAGAGTGAAATTAAGCAGGTGGGCAATTTTCCCAACTCTGAATGCAGGAATGAGGCAGGAAAGAGGATTTTCTATCTCCAGCACAGGCAGGTTCTCCCTGCGGTAGAGCCAAACCTGCTGCCAGCTCTTCTCTGCTCGGGAGATAAATGTGATTTTCAGCGGGAAGAAAATAATTTTGTTTGGGGCTTTGAGTATAAATTAGTATTTCTGGGCTAAAACTGATTAGTTTAGTGGTTCCACTGCAAGACTTTTCAGCCCACAGAAGGAGAATATTAGAAGAATACTCCCAAATTTGTACCTGAGTGGACAGACAGCAACTGGTTTAGCTGCACTTCCAGGAGATCTGATGTGGGATACCTGTGGGATACCCAGGGAAGCCATTCCTTCCAGCTGCTCCAGTGGGAGCAGGATGCATTTATCCCATTCCTCATTTCACAGAATCACAGAATCCTTAAGGCTGAAAAACCTCTCTAAGACCATCAAGTCCAACCATGGCCAAACCCACCATTAAATCATGTCCCCAAGTGCCACAGCAAAATGTCTTTTTTTGAACACTTCTAGGGATTGTGATTCCCAGACTTCCCTAGGCAGCCTGAGTATTTTCACATAAACCTGCAACAGGAAGGTTGTTCTGTATGCAGAGAAATAGGTAAAATGTTCAGTAACCCCCTAAAACCAACAGCCAAATAAAAAACGAGAAGCTCTGTGCAAAATTTGAAACTGCTCCAAAAAGACAAATTTGTCCCAATTTAACAGGAGCTAAAAGGCTGTGGATACAATAACTCTCTGCTACACACTGGAGTTAATGTTTTGATTGCTCTGGTTTATAGAATGGCACAACAGTCAACAGTGGTTTAAATGACCATAATTAAATGCCCTATGTATGAAGGAGCTGAAATGATTTATCAGCCAAAAGCCACTAAGTGCTTGATCACTTCATCAGATCATTAATCTGCCTTCCAGGAAGGTGCTTGGCACTTTATATAGTCAATTATATGCGTTTTAAGTGACTGGAAATCAGTATATATACACAAGATCAGATCAATACAGGGCATAATTCAGTTCATATATTCCATCAGATATTAAGTGGGGTTTTAAGACAACACTTTTCTTTTTATTAAGGCAAATTAATAAATAATTTAGTGCACATACAGTTCAGAGAATGACCAATGTGAAATAGAAAACTCTTTCTATTGACAGCTGCCAAGTTCTCTTGACATTCAGTAATTTAAAATGTCGGGAGACAAGTTGGGTTTGGCTTAAATTCTGCTGAGCTTCCTGAACACATTGGAAAAGCTCCACCTTTCCCACCTTTCTGCTTTGTAGCATCTCCTTTGCCTTCTTTTTTGGCTGGAGTTTTTGCCAGTTTTTGCCTACAGATATCTACTACAGCCATAGTGTGTTTTTGGTTAAAATACAGTCCTAAAAATACACTCCTACACTTGGAGAATGTCAAAACCATCCCAAGTGTTAAGCACATGGAAACACATCCTCGAGAAACAGCAGCCTGGAATCTAAATTAAGAAGCAAAATAAGTAGGACTTCTCTTAGTTTTGACTTTTTCTGTAAAAACTGCTTGTTTTACAGACTCTCTTGGATGATTTGTGCTTCCAAGAGGTTTTATCTTGTCAGCTCCTCTCTCTCAGCTAAGAAAAATATTACAGAAAGTTGGGCACATGCAGATCTAGGACTTCCAAATCTCCTTTATCCTTTTAAATCCCACACGCCTGGTGGCTTTATAACAGCTCAGATGGTGAGAAACCAGCAGATGTTTGGGATACTTTATTGGAAATAAACAGTTCAGGGAGGAATCAGACCAAGTGGCTGAGCTCCTCTCCATGAAATCACCTAATTACCTTTTCAATGTTGTGTTGGACAAGAAGCCCTCCCTCAGCCTGCGGTCTTTAATTTACCATTTCAGAGGGCTGGAGTCCTTAATATACAAACTCTGGCCATGTGACAAGGTCATTTATCTTCATTTGCACCTCTACACTCTTTTGCTTGGAATAGCAAATAACTTCTCAGCTCAAAGCACTGGCCTGACTCAGCCTGAGATTTTCCCCCTCAGGTAACTCAAGCATTCCTGGTCTGCTCCCAAGGGATTTTCCTACTGCCCAGCCTGCCTGGATCTCTTCAAGAAGTCTCTCTCTTTTTGACTGGCAGTGCTTCACCTTCTTTCATGACCTTCTGAGCAGCCCCACAGAGAACAGGAGCCCTTCTCCAAAGACCTGCTTGGCTTTCCTCTTTCTTCTCCTTCACCAGATTCCCAACAGAAAAACACAGCCAAGACCAAATAGCCAAAAGTAGATCATGAAGGGTTTTTTGGGGCATTCTGGAATTACTTGGTTTATCTTGCTGTTGTTGCTCATAGGAAAACACAGAGGTCTCATTACAGCCTTGAAGGCAGTGCCTTCTCCTAATCCTTCTTGGCTCACTCCCTTCCACTTGCCAGCAAAAAACTACTCTAGCACAAGTGATCCAGACACCCCAACCTCATTAGAGTGCTCTGTAGCCTGTTCACAAACACAACTGCACCCACAGAGAGCATTTTAAGTTAAGTAAATATGAACACATAGGCACTAATAAAATAAAATGTGAACACCAGTGATACTTGCCCACGTCATTTGCATACAAATTCTAGCAATGTATTAGTTATATATTTTTTAAATGCTCAGTTTCATGAAAATCATTGCCTGGTGAACACTGCCTTTTGACTCCTGGCAAAGAACATAAATTAATTACCTGTTTAGTATTCTGGGTTTGCTTTAGGAAAATGAGCAGCCAACCTCTCAGAGGGCCAAAATTCAAACAGAAACCCAATTCATGCACAAGAGATCAGCCTTAAAACTTGGATAGGGACCATACTGTCACCAGGGCTCCTGCCAGCCAAGGGGGTGATGGCTGCACAATGCAGAGCAAACATCCTCACTGGGAACAGGGAGAGAGTTTGCTGGGATGCACTGAAACCTGTCTGACAGCATCTACAAAGACTCCTTCTATTAAAGGACCCAGCTTCCTATGTCCTTCCCAAAATAGATCAGAAATTCCTTGTGCCAAAGACCAGTTCACTGGCAACTCTGTAATGGCCAGCATGGAAATCAAACAGCTGTGGGATAAAGCAGGAAAATCCTAGGAGAAAATGTCAGGAGATGGTGATGCTATCACACCAGGTCCAGGGAGTGTTCCTCATCTGGTGTAACATTCTCCCCTATCCCAGCCTAACTTTACTCCTCCTGTGTTTCCATAAGTGTTTTTTTATAAATGCTGATTTCTGTAGCGGAGGGGTTTCACTGTCCTGTGTACAAAACACAACACCAGGCGTCTTTGCAACATTTTAACGTTCCAAATTTGTGCTGTTTCTAGAAAACAACTTGAGCTTCTGGTAGCCATGGAGACCTGGGGCCTGGCTGGAAGTTCCTGGACTTTAACTAGTCGTTAGTAAGTGCCAGAGGGCAGCCAGATGCAGGAACCTCTCTGAAACTTCACCCCTCCAGCCCTGGTGCCTTGCTAAAGCAGCTGAAGGGAGAGAAAAGACATCAAGGAGCAGATGAACCCAAAGCTACACGTGGTTCCCAAGGGGATAGATTTGCACTTAACCATCACCTTGTCACTGGGATTTCACACTCACTCACTCCAATGCTGCCTGGAAACAAGGACACACACAGACACACACGGTCCCTGTCCCTGTGCTGACGTGGGCTCACGCTCGGGGGGACAATTCTCCAGCTCCTTGCTGACAAATATCTCACCATCACATCATTACAGGGAGTGTCTATTGGAGTTGTGGAGCATTAAAAAAGTGCTTTGAGAGCACATCTCATTTTTCAGTTTGTTTGCTTGTCTGGCCCAACAATGACAGTTCTGTGAGGGTGGGGAGGCCCTGGCACAGGTTGCCCAGAGAAGCTGTGGCTGCCCCTGGATCCCTGGAAATGTCCAAGGCCAGGTTGGAAGGGGCTTGGAGCAACCTGGGCTAGTGGGAGGTGTCCCTGCCCATGGCAGGGGGTGGCACTGGATGGGCTTTAAGGCCCCTCCCAGCCCAAACCATTCTGGGATTCAGTGTTACAGTGAGGCAGGGGCAGCCCCAAAAAGCTTGCAGCAGTAAAACTTTCCCCACCTGCCTTCTTCATGTTTAATAATATTAAGTATAATTTGTACAGAGTTTATGTTTTGAGTAAAGAATGAGTTAGGATTTGGCTAGACGTGGCCCATTGCTTTCTCAGAGAGGAGCTGTAGCACTCTCAAAAACTTAGAAAAATCAGGTTATTACTAAAATCAGGTAACTGCCCTGTTCTGAATCACAGAATGGTTTGGGTTTGGAGGGACCTTAAACCCATCCAGTCCCACCCCCTGCCATGGGCAGGGACACCTTCCACGAGACCAGGTTGGCCTTGGACACTGCCACTGTCCTACTCTGAAACCAGAGACTGAAGTAAAAAAAGCAAAACCAACAACCAAAAAAAACCCCCCAAACCAGAAATCAGTTCTATACGAAACAATGATCATGGGAGGAATTAGAAAATATGGGGAAATTGCTGTGGATTAGGCAAATGGAAAAGGTGGAACTAAAATGGCAGATTAATTCCAGATTAAAACACTGCTACTGAAATAAGGAACTGCAAATTTGTGAACTTGCAGTGGTTTCCATAAGTGCTTATTCTTGTTTCAAAGTTGGAAATACTGGTGAGTGGGGAATCAGGCAACTCAGAAAAGAAGAGTTAGGAAAGCTGATTTGGAATCTAAAATAATTCATTTAGTTTGTACTTAAAAATCACTTTTAGGGGAAAGAACATGTAAAATACATAATACATTAGTTGTAGCATTTAATTACCCACCTTTATTAACTTGAATAATTAAATAATCCGGTTTCCATTTAGATCCAGCACTTTGCCTGCTGAAATACGTAACACAATTAAGGAGAGAGGCTGTTTGAATCTCAGGGATGAAAAAATTAATCTAGAAACCTGCTTTAGTAGCTGCTGCAACTGCATTTCAAATGTATTGATTAATTAGATTTCTATGCAGGGAAATTATGAATTTTCACGTCATACCAGAATGCAGAAAAAATGGGAAACAATTGCCTTCTTCATTTCCCTGATTTTTATTAGGAGATGTTACTCTGAGCTAGTTCATTGCTGCTTTCACTGCAGTCATACTGGAGTGTGTTGCTGTGGCAATGTAAAAGACAATATAATGAGAGGATTACAGCAATTGCAAATATTCCTTTAAATTATCCACCATTACTCATCTGAAGCTGCCAAAGCCTTGGACCCTGCACACCTAAAGCCAGTTCTTACAACCTCCAGAAGGTACCACAGTCAAAAAAATGTGATTATTGAAGGCATTAAACACTCTCAAGTTGTATTGAAAGCAGCAGGATGGCTGAGTTTCCAGCAGCAATTATTAAATCAATTTAACACTCTGTTATCTGTCAGTATTTTGAGTAGGAAGGTCTTTTGGGTGTCCACCTTTTGAGTGTCTACCTTTTCCAGGCTCCATCAGCTCCCATAGCTCTGCCCAAAGTCGTAAGGTGGCATCATCAGGCACCCAGGTAATTCCTGATGTAACAAGTGCTGTGAGCAAAGCACTTATGAGACCTCAGCTTATAATTATGTCAGCAGAAGTCAAATGTGAAAATACATTGCTCCTGAGCAGGATCCTTAGGAAAGCTAAAGTAAATTTCATTAGTTTTTGATATCATTAGTTTTCTACCTTGTTCTTTTTAGCAGCCACAGCCCACAGAGGAGAGACAGGCACAAATGCCTAAATAATTTTTTTTTCATGAGGCATTTTCCCAAATCAATATTCTTGTCCCCCTTTATTGATTATCAGCAGTAGCAGGCTGGAAAACCAGCTTTGGATAAGATGCAACTGGACAGAGTTGAGCTTTGCTGGTTGCCATGAAAGAGGGACATTTCCTTTTGAGGGCTACAGAGCAAGGGTGAAATGGCTAATCCAAATTTTAAAGACCTTTCACGTTGAACATACAGGATCTCTCCAACATAGAAAGACACCAAAAGGGATGCAATTTTGGGGACAAACCTCCAAATTAATTTTTTTTCCATCTCCTTACTTTGCCACCTTCAATGTCTCATTGAACCCTTCCTCAGGAAAACCACGATTGCCTGAAGGGATTTCCCCAACCCGCCCGTGTAGGTGGGTTACAAAGAGAAATCTCTTCCACAAACTCCAGAAGTCCCCCCTGCAAACCTCAGTTCTGCAATGCTGCTCTGACCAGTGCAGAAACTTGGCTTTTATTTCTCATTGTGTTCAGTTAAAAGTCCCAGCAAAGCTCAGTCATAGAAGTGTGGGTTTAAAAGGAAGAGACTTTCCCTGCCAGCTCCCCACCCGATTTCTTTACCTTTGTGTTCTCATCTGTTCTGTCCTTCGGTGTGGTGTGTTTGATCTTCACACAATACCTACAAACCCAGGACAGAATGTCTTTGCCCTCAGAAATAACACAAAATGACTCAGCACTTGGAAGTGTTTTTCCCCCCGCCGAAACATTTGCCTGACCTTTTGCTCTCTTCCTGATCCTCCATCAGCATAAAGTGACCTCACTGGGCTAAACTCATCACACCACTGGCATTTCCAGGCTGTAACCACAGGATTTCTGATCTGAAGAGGAGCCACTGTTCTGTGTCCTCTTGTTGAGCAAGCTTTTGGTTCATGAACTTAATAGTTCCAGCATCTTTTGTGTATTTACCCATCTGTGGTGTCGCAGCTGTACAGAACAAAGTCCTGTGGGTTTTAGGATGGCACAGGATGAAAGAAGATTTTAATAGAAGTTTGAGACCTCAAACAATATTGCAGCTCTGACTCAGATTTAGAATACTTTAGAGCATTTAAGGATATAAAATGTTCTATGTCGTTAACATGATTCAATATAAATGAGCTTCCAGCTCCCTTTTCTTTCCTGAAAAGAGAAACCACATCCTTTTTTTACTACACTTGATATGAAAGCAAAAGGAATGGCATAGGAAGGAAAACAGCAATGGTCTTTTCTAGGGTCAGGGCACATCTTTATAGTACTAGCTGAAGATTGCACAGAATATCTGTCCTTTTAGAATGCACTCATCTGAAAAAATGTACTTCTCTTAAAATAGGCTTCCTGTGAAAAAAGGCATAGATTCCATTTTGGTGATGGCCAAATGATAGACTTTTAACAAAAGAAGAAAATGTCCCTGTAAGTGCAGAAAATGTTGGGTTTATGACTTCAACTTTCCTTTAAAGCTCTGTGGCTCAACCAGGCATCTCTATAAGGATTCTAAGCCAAGTTCAGGGGCAGGTGTAGAGTTTGGCTGTGTCTGGCTTTAAGTCTTGGCCACAGGCTGGAACAGCCAAGACAATTTCACAACCCTTTATCTGCTTTTTGAAGATAGCAGAGAGGAAAAGGACCACTTGGATGACATCAAATTGCTCAGGACTTTCCTTCCAAGGAGGCTGGCAGAGGATGCCAGGACAGTGTCTCACACCAGAAAAGCCTCTGGTGAAAACAGAGGTGCCTAATTTAAGCAACAGAGCTCACCACTAAGCTCATGGCACATGGAAACAGGGATAAGAAAAGCTCCAAAAGCTTCAGTCTCAATTTCTTAGCTGGAAAATGGATGTGGACTCATGAAAAACCTGAAAGTGGACCTGCTTGGAGCCCAGCTCAGTGTTGAGAGCTGTGAGGACAGCAGAGCAAGGTTCTACTTCGCCTGTGCTTGCAATAAATAATACTTGGAAAACAAAAAAAAAATTACCTGCAAAGACTCATCAAGATTAATTTATTCATCCCAACAATTTATTGATTAGTCTGGGCAAAGTCCTGCCACAGGATTTCTGGCAGCTGCCTCAGCAGAGTGATGCTCCAGTGTCCTACAGTGCCTCTGTCCTGCCCTTTATTAACCTCTCCTGGATTTCCTGAGAGCTTGGAATGTTGGGCAGTAGAACTGTCCCCTCACCAAAAATTAGGTTACACACAGTGTCAGCCACACCACAAAACCCAAGCCTGTGTCCAGACAACTTTGGTCCCATCTTTCTTTCATTTTGGTTGGATTCAATGATGGTCTTTTCCAACCTTATTGATCCTGTGATTCCAAGATTCTTGAGTTTAGGGGAAAACGAGCACAGCTGGTGCTTGCAAGAGAATTTTGCACTTATTATCCAATTTTTATTTAACTGCAGGGGAAGGGCTGGTGCACGAGCTGGTGTTTGGGAGCAGGTCTGCATGGCACAGAGCACTGAAGCTGCTTCTCCCACCTCATCTTGCACGTTCCAAAGGCTAAAAAGAGATGAAAAACCTCTTTTCCACCAGCATTTTTCTGCTCAGAGAATATCCTGCTCGGAGCTGCCTCTGCCCTGCTCTCCCTGCGTGTCTGGGAGGCGTCACCACGCCAGGATGACTCGGGAGCATCCCGTCCCTCGTCAGACATAAATAAATACCTGTTATTTGGAATTAAAACTTCCTTCCCTCCCCAAAGGGCCGTATTACAGCACCGTTTCTACACAACATTTATTTTACATTTCTACCGAGAATTATTTATCAGCAGTAAATCCTGTCGTGACGCCTGAGAAACCTTTGTATTTCATCGCGTGCTGTCTTTTCTTCGGAAGAAGGGAGGCGTGGAATACCTCTGGAATGGATGGCGAAGGAGCCAAACGCAATTGCTGAGTGCCCTCTCGTGATGCCAGGAGGGAACAGCTCCAGCTGCCTTCCTGCCTGGATACGGAACTGGCAGACACTTTTTTTCCTAATAAGATCCCCTTTTTTTCATAGATCTTATCTTCTATGCGCATTTCATTCCTGTATTTACCAAGAATTTCCATTTTTACCATTTAGAAGCAGCTCATTAGAGTCTCTTCGAGCTGAAGACACAGTTTTCCTCTACTTTCATTAAACTTGGGAAATCAAATATGTTATATTTTATCTTTATCCTCCCTTGTTTTACCAGTCCTTTCCTTCCTGAGTTTGGCAAACATATTAAATGTTTCCTACAACTATTTCCTATTTATATATCCCACAGCAGAGGTTCCATTGCAGTAGAGAGTGAAAAAGGAACCCCCCAACACACCTGTATGTGAATTTATAACAGAAGGAAAGCAGGTAAATTAAACAAACATTAAAAAAAAAAAAGGGAACCAGAAAAAGGAGTATGTTTTCTGAAACAATAGTATAGTGGGTGTTGTTAATACAGATGTGGTGAGCCCTGGGCTGGAATAAGTGCACCCATGGATTTGCTGAGGAATAAAATGTAGCAGAATTCTTGATTCTATTTCAATCCACTTTTTAGATCAATAGGTAAATAGGTAAATTCCCTGTTTTCCTGAAGCCACATAAACTTCAATATTGTAATAAAGGTGCAGAAAAAAAATTTAAGAAAGGATTTTTCTCTCCAAAATTGTTATTCCACTTCACTCACTGAAGCACCAAACTGTTTGCTACCCCTGGGATTGAGGAGGCTCCCTGGGATTTGGAGGGCCTGCAACAAATTCACAACAAAGCAAAGGATAAACCCCTTCATTTCCAGTCCCACACAGTCTCTTCTTGCCCAGGACAGAGGAATATGCATTGCAAATGTTCTTTCTCCCTGGAATGAGACCAGACTGTCATTCCACCAGCCAGCCCAAGGAATTTGTGTCTCCACAGCAGCAACACTGAACATTCTGAGTCAGCACAAAGTGACAGCCCTGAGAAATCACCAGCAAAACCCATCATTTTATTACAGGAATTGCTTTGCTAAATTTAAAAAGAGTTTGCTTTGCTTAGGACAAGGAAATGCTTGAACGACTGAATTTTTTAAAATATTTATAAGCAGATATTTAAAACCTCTTGCACTTTGTCACTAACCTTTCTATATAGGAGTTGGTTGTAATGATCTTTAATAAAGTTTATATTTGCTTTCCAAAGGAGATTATTTCCTTTTTGCTACAACGTTAACAGAAAAAATACTTTTAATAATAAATAGCATTTTCTAGAGCAAAAGACATAAAAATTGTGTCAGTCCTTGAAGAGCCCTTCCTATCCCTGCTCAGCAAAAGTAGAATTTGGGTGGCAGGTTGTAAAGTGAAGAGTAACTTGCAGATTTTCTTCTGACTTTTGATTATGTGTTTTCTTTAAACATTAAGCAGAACTGTAAACGAGTCAAAAGGGTTTTGTTTGTTATCCTGATTATTTAAGTTAATTGCAGGTATATCTGTTCTGCACTGTCATTGATTGCTGCTTAATTCAGCCTGACCTTCACCCTTCAACGAAACATTCACTGGATTAAAAGGAAAAGCAAGAATGATTTAAAATATCTCTTTTCTGGTTATCAAACTGCTTTGCCATCTCTAGTGCTGCCCAAAGCCTTTTATACAGACCAACAACAGAGTATTGACCACAACAAAGCATTTCTATCAGGAAGAAAGCTAATAAAGAATGAGTAAAGGGCAGGGTTAGATGGGATATTGGGAAGGAATTCCTGGCTGTGAGGGTGGGGAGGCCCTGGCAGAGGTTGCCCAGAGAAGCTGTGGCTGCCCCTGGATCCCTGGAAGTGTCCAAGGCCAGGCTGGATGGGGCTTGGAGCAACCTGGGATAGGGGAAGAAGGTGGAATGAGATGAGCTTTAAGGTCCCTTCCAATCCAAACTATTCTCTGATTCTCTAAAGTCACTGTGAAAAAATTATGAAAAGGTCATATTCAATTTCTGAAGAGATGCTGTCCTGGTTTAGATGTATTAATGTAGATATATATATATATATATATACACACACACACACACAATATATATAGAACACATAGCTAAAGGTCCCAGTGAATGCTCCCCCAGCTGGCTAAATTTTACAGAAATCACCCTGACAAATATAAGCTGCACCGAAATAATTCCCTAGGTCTGAGGGCTGATTGCAAATTCAATCTGATAAAAAAACCCACTCCAAGCCCAACAAAAGAAGAGATGAGCTGGTAAAATGATTTTTGAGAACTCTAGTACCTGAAATGACCTGTATTTTGCTGCTTTTCTCAGGTATTTCATCAATAACCTGTGACTATGTGAGGGTTGATGCCATAATCAAAGTTCTGTCAGGGAGGGAAAATAACTTAATGGGTTTTCTGGCATTAATTGTAATTCTGGAGAGGGGACAGACTAGAAGAGAATTGGGTTTAAGAAGCAACAGCCAGGCACAGGCTGCAGACAAGGGATTTGCCAGCGGGTGTCTCATTTTAAACCCATTAAAGTTAATGGAAATACCCTCAGTATTTAAAGTGAACGGTGGATTTAAGTCTTAATATGACACAGATACCCAGCACAGCTGACAGCTTGAGGATGTGCTTATAACTCACAAAAATGTTTGGAAGACAAATTCTTTAAAGTTCTGTAAAAAAGAAGGTTTGCTCTCTACATTCCACTCATTTCCATCACCTCATTATACAAAGTAATCTGTCTTATAGCACATTTGCTGAACAAATAAATAAGGAAAAATGATTGACACTAAAGAAAAAACTTCCAGTACCAAGGGCTTGTTTCTGCCATGAAAAATTAAGCAAAAATATGTTCTAGTAACAGGGACAAAATATTAATTTTTTTAGGTTTTTGCAGCACATTCACTATAAATGTGTGAAACTTGGACTTTGGGCTCAAATCAGAAATGAGAGAGGTAAAAAAATAAACCCCAAACAAACAAAACCAAAATTAAGCTACCACATTTAAATTATTCTTCTGGAATTTTGTACAAGTACATACCTGAAATTTGTGTGTTAATGGACAAACTTATCTTAGGGAAATGTTTTGGGTTTTTTTTAAGGCAATGTCCAAAATATAGCAGCATGTGAAAAGGTTTGATCACTTATCCAAAGCGATAAAGAACCCTCCAGAAGTGAATTTCACACACACACACACATATATATAAATATTATTATTACTTTTTAAGCTTCAGGCCACCTATAAAATCTCTGGTTCTTTTCCCCTCCCCTCACTGCTTTCCTCCATTTTCTGCTTTAAGTTCAGAAGCCTTGAAGCCCATTGAAAATTTAATGCCATCACACTGATGCCTGAAAAAGAAACATAGAATTTCTGTGTTTGGCCTTTTTGTTACGTTTTCTCATCTCAGTTGACATTTTGACAACCATTTTGATCAAGATGACTCCAAACACAGCAAGTCCTGAAAACAGATTTATTCCTGCAGGCCCGTGCAGAGGACCAGGAAAATCTCTGTTTGGATGGAGATGAAGGAAAAGTGGGTTGGAGAAGGAAGAAGAGACCAAATAAATTCCTGTTCCCCCATACCACGGAAATTCAGGCAGAAAATTGCACGTTCAAGTGGCAGCAAGATCCTGCCTTTGAGAGGATGGCAGGACCTTCCCAATTACTGGGATTGCAGAGAGCCAGGGAAAAATTACCCTGTGCCATCACAGGAAAAATAACAAGAGAGGAACAAATTGTAAAACTTAAGCTGCACTGATGTTCTTCCCATCTTTATTACATCCCTTATTATTTACCCAAAGACAGATTTGAAGTAATTACTGAGTGCACTCGTTTTACAGAGTAGATTACAGTCATATGTAATTACAAAAACCAAAATCTAATGGCTACATGGTAGTCAGGAAGTTAAACCTGTGAATAATGCACTGAATATATTAGTAGAGAAGCAATAATCAGACCAGATTTCATTCCATTTGAAGTATTCCATCCCCATTCTATAAGTTAAACTGAAATAAAATAAACCACTAATTCCAAGATGAACACTGATTTTATATGTCACTGCTTTATATTTTATTGGAGTGAATATTTTCTACAGTTGTTACTTGTAGCTCAATAAATTATTAGTGAAACTTAGATACCAGAGATCTGATGCAGATCTAATCTTCTGTCTGAATATAGTGCATCTCAAGAAGAATAACTCCATTCTTCATATATCTCCTCTAATGAGTCCAGACAGCAAAAGCTGAATGAATATGCCAGATACTAGTTGCCTGTTGAGCTTTTAAAAATTAAAGATTCGGGGCTTTAAAGCAAACTGACTAAAATTAACCTTCCCTTTAGGAAACTGCACCAAAAAAGGAGCTTCAACCTTACCTTAGAAGCTCTAAACCAAATCTAATTTTATATAAATCAAGCTAAAAATGCACATATATTTTTTACTCTCCACCTCAAGACCGTCATCACAAAACACATGAATGAGCTTTAAGGTCCCTTCCAACACAAACCATTCCATGATTCCATGTTCTGATCAACAGAACACTGGGAATCAAAAGCAAACCATGAAGAACTCCTCAGAAGCCTCACTATGCTCGTATTCACACCAGGGAGAATTTCATCCTCTCACCCAAAGCTGAAATAGGTATAACTTTCTCCCCTTATACAATTACATCTCTATCCCAGATGCACCAAGATTAATATAGAAATTTTACTGGAAATGAAGGTTTACAACCCCTAATAACCATTTTTTTTCTGAGACTGTTGTGAGTGGAACATGGCCCAAGAATTCCCATCATACCTCCACTATAATCAAACACATATCAGAACAGCACAGAAATTATTAATAAGGTATTTAAATGTTCATTGTTTTCTGGTCTGGAAAGGAACAGTACATAATCAAAAATGCTTCCAGGAACCATTTCTGTGTTCATACAATGCTGAGTATTTGAGCAGGAAATTATGTTATCCCTCCTGCATTATATATTTAGCAGTTGAGGTGGATCTGAAGCACATGTGAGAGGAGTGATAGTTAAGATTTAAATAGCTTGGCAGTATTAAAATAAATATAATTACTGGGTGTGCATAGCAGTGGCACCAAAGAAAATAAAAAGGTGTATAAACAGGTGGTTCTAGACAATATGCACAGTTATCACTCAATTATAAAAAAGCTGCTGCTCTCAACACCTTTAAAATAACTCCAGAGAAAACACATCCATCCCTCAAGAAAGGTCCATACTCAATTATAGAAGTTTTCTCCCTGCCTTAAAGATATTTGCTTCCTTTTCCACCTTTCACCATGGGATATAACATCCAGGAATGGCTTCCAGCCTAATACAGATTTTGCTCCATTCTGGCAGCCAGTCTAGTTTTCACTATCCAGGTCAGCTAGAGAATGAACACAGTAAGAGGCTGTGAATGTAGCACAAAGCAAAACTCAATAAAATTTCACTTTCAAACATTTTTCACCTGTATCAAGTTGTTAATGCACAGTACAAAATCAATTCTCTCGAGAAACACTTGAAACAATTTGGGTTCTTTTACATCTCATAATAAAGACAAGAAGAATAGCATTGCTTGGATCTAGTCAGCAATTTGTGGTAAGAGCTGGAGGGAGATAAAGCACCAAATCCTTGGGCCTGGGAAAGAGCTACATTCAAGTACCATCAGCCAATTGCAGCAGAACAAATCTACTCTTACCTACTTTGCAAGCTGCAGATGAGAATATAGTTGTTCCTCACACAGAAAGAGATCCAAACATCCCAAATTCTGGCCACAGGGATGTAGAGGAGACGAGACTCTCTCTGTTCTCCCTGAGTTCACAGAAAAAAAGGAGGGAGACACTCCCCGGGGCAATTTAAAACGTAAATCTAAGACAGGTGCTCTGAGTTTCTCCTGCAAAAATCCCCCTCATTCCACCAGTTAAAAAAGGGTTGTTTTCTGTAATGACTTTTAGTGAGCTTTAGATGCAAAGACCCCACAAACAGGAGGTGACTCCCCCTAGTGCAGTGGCATTTCCAGGTGGAAGAGATGAGTAGGGACAGAGCTGTCACCAATTCACCACTCAGCTGAAAACAAGGGCACTCATGGGTTAAGGAGCAGAAAATAGACCTGTTAACATCCTATGGGATGGACCAAGGCAAGGAAAAGGGTTGTTGCATGGTTATTGCTCCAATTGGGTCAGAACAAACCCCACTTCTAAACAGCAGAAATTAGGGTTTTCCTGTTTTATCACTGGACACTGGGATTGCCCTGCAGACACATTGGTGGATGCAGACTCCTGAAACCCCAAATAACAGGAATCTGCTGAGGAGATCCTGATCCCACTCTGTCCCAGCAGGGAAAGGAGGTGATGGAGACCCAAGTGACAGCTGTGTCACAGCCTTTCTGGGGCGAATACTCCAAACTTTTGCCCAATGCTGGATTCTGCTCCTCTCCACAGGACTCATCCCAAATGCTCATTATATAATTTAGCAATGCCAGCTGAACCAAGGACCACAGTAATAAGGATGTTAAGGACATTTCAGGGACTTTTTAAATTGAATTGTGCCTTTTTTAAAAGAAAGAAAATTTGATTCTCACAGCAGAACTTCCCTAAGAATGTCCTCAGTATTAAGCAAATAAGTTTGTCCTATTTTTACATCCCTCTTCAGACGTCAGGCAGTTCAAACCAATCACTCCTGGTTTTAAATACCATTAGAAGGGAGAATTTTTTTTTTCCAAGCTACGTAAATGCGAGTCATAAAAAAACCCACAAAGCTTTGACAGCTTTACTACAAAGAAAAATTTACATCCCATGGTCACAGATCCATGCATTGGCCAATGCCTATTAAGAGAACTCATCAAAAATACAGATATAAACCACACACCTTACTTTTGTCTCAGTACGTTGCACGATTTTTATCTCCTACCCATAAATAATGGAAGCATCAGCACATTTGTCTGGGCACAATAACAAATCCCATCCTCTTGGTAATTGTAAACACACTGAAGCTTGTTATTGACCTTGTATAAAATACTGACACAGGAAAATAGGAAAAAAAGAGAAACAAAGTTTAACACCCCCCCACCATTACATCCAAAGCTAAAATACAGCAGAATTTATAACGTGATGTGGAAGGAATGAACTGTCATCAAAAATGAGCTGCAAAATAAAGTGTGGAGCAAATCTAAAATCCAATTTCAATATAGTAAGGTGCATCCATCCACATAATGACAATTTACGTGCGTATTTCACTTGATTTAATCAGTCTTCGTTTTAAATCTTAAAATCCCAGTCGCCGCAACGAAACAGAATTTATTACCAATCTGGACAAGCAGCACTGCTGATTTTCATAAGTAATCCATTTAGATACTTCTGGACATTTGAATGGCTAAATTCATTAGGCACTCAGCTCTCACTGCCTGATTTCCTCCCTTCGAAATTCCCGACGTTAATGCGGCACCGGCAGCGCGAAATAAATTATTCAGCTGATTGAGTGAGAACGTTTCCTGAAACGTTCTGTGACTTGAACGAGCGTTGGAAAGTATATTTTGTCTGTAATAATAACACAGCCATAACATTTTGACATGAAGTATCCTTCCCCACATTATCAGTTCTCAAGGACCATAAAGGATGGTGCTTACGGGCTCCGTTCAAAAATGATTCTTCCCGCACAGCTCGGGGAGGTAACAAAGTGCTTTATCAGATCCAAGGCCCACAAAACTTTGTGTACAGAAATGTTTTGTTTGATGACCCATAGGGGATAA
Source organism: Neopelma chrysocephalum (assembly GCF_003984885.1). Classification (NCBI taxonomy): domain Eukaryota; kingdom Metazoa; phylum Chordata; class Aves; order Passeriformes; family Pipridae; genus Neopelma; species Neopelma chrysocephalum. The sequence continues at coordinate 15,154,794 of NW_020897809.1, read as the reverse complement.
ATGGAGGGGTCTGAACCATCATGGATCATAATAGGAGAAAAACAACCTTCGCTGGTGTTTGGCGGCTGTTACAACACTTCCTTTTCCGTGCCTGTAACTTCCTAGAGAAATTTTCCATGCCTGCTGTTCCTGCAAAGGCAAATCCATTTGTGAGAGATCTGTATCAGAATCTATTCATCCATTGAGGACATTGGTCTGTAGAGTTTGCTGTTGTGAGATGGATAAATAAATACAGTAGATCAGGAATAGTGTGGGCAGCAGGACCAGGGCAGGAATTGTCCCCCCATCAGCACCAGTGAGGTCACACGTTGAATCCTGGGATCAGTTTTGGGCCCCTCAGAACAAGAAGGATAATGAGGGGCTGGAGTGTGTCCAGGGAAGGGAACAGAGCTGGGGAAGGGGCTGGGGCAGCAGGAGCAGCTGAGGGAGCTGGGGGGGCTCAGCCTGGAGCAAAGGAGGCTCAGGGGGGACCTTCTGGCTCTGCAACCCCCTGACAGGAGGGGGGAGCTGGGAGAGGTCGGGCTCTGCTCCCAGGGAACAAGGGACAGGAGGAGAGGGAACGGCCTCCAGCTGTGCCAGGGGAGGCTTAGATTGGATAGTGGGCAAATTTCCCCATGGAAAAGGTGGTCCAGCCCTACCACAGCTGCTCAGGGCAGTGGTGGAGTCCCCATCCCAGGAGGGATTTAAAGCCACGTAGATGTGGCACTTGGGGACCTGGGTGACTGGTGGCCTTGGCAGAGCTGGGATAACAGTTGGACTCAATTGTCTTACAGGTCTTTTCCAACCTGAATTATTCCATGATCCCCTGTACATACACATACACACACACCCCCCCTATTAGTATATCCCATTTTTCCAATGCAAAAGCATAATTTTATTAAAAACCAGGTTTTTGGACTTTTAAAAGGACAATTCTTATCCAATCCATAACATAATTTTTTAAAAAAAATAAGTTTTGCATGCAAAGCCACATTCCAGAATTGCCATTAAGAAGCTGGAACCTGGCAGCGCAAAATAAAACCAGAATATCCCCAAATAACAAGAAACACTCTTGAAGGGACTACCCTGCAGAAATGCTAGTGCAAAATGTGTGCCAAAACACTTTTAAAAAGATCATGTCTCATTTACCTGCAGTTTAGGGCTGTACAACTGTTTCTTTCAAGAAGAGCAGGTTTATATTCCAGCAGAGCAACGTTCAAGTCCTGACTCTAAATCACGTGAGGATGCAAAGTACTCAAATGGATGCATTTTTATTTATATCAGAGGACTCCTCTCACCTCCTGTCCTGAAAATACCAATGCTGTTGATCTCATTCCACAGCACAGCACAGCCATATGTGACACGTTCAAATATTTCTGGAAAAATCTTGTTTTCCAGCCAGAAAACGATTAGCAGTGATGGTATTATCCTTAATACTGTTCTCTTTTATAGACTGCTAGAAAGTGTACTTATGTGCTCAGCATCTTGTAAAATTGCTAATAAGCAGCAATTAGAGTTATTAATACTTTCCTTGTAACTGAGAAAGCACATCCTTTCCATCAGACAAAGTAGTTTGTCAGAGCAAATTGGTGAAATAACAGGGCAATTTCCTGTTCTAATAAGGCAATTTCTAAGGAGTTGTCTTTAGGTAATTCAGGGCTCTGTTTGACAAACAGCTTTCACTGCCCAGAGCATCCACAGCTCAGGCCAACAGGCAAGGTGGCCCCAGTTTTTGGATCTGTGTCCCTCTGCACTCCTATCCAAGAGCAAGAAGAATATTTGGCTTGGGATATATAGATATTTTTAATATCCCTACATGTTGGACTGAGTGCTGCGTTTAAGGTTCCCAAATCTTTCCCTGTGAAGGGGATAAATCTGAATTTCCCCAGCATCTCCAAGGGGCATCAAATGGAAATATGAACATTTCCTCTAATCACTGATTGAGACACTTGTGTGTTGTTTTGGAGTGATCACTAATGAGCCCTCTGAGCCAGAATAATGGACTTTTTATTATAAAAGCTAGACAACCCAACACCACAAAGAAAAAACCTTCTGAGGCAGAAGAATAGGTGTGTGCTCATCCCTGAGGCTGCAAACTCCAGAGTTGGAGCTAAATCAAGGGGAAAGAAGCAAAAAACGTCTACAACAAGTTTTAATCAACATATTGGTCCTCACACTAAATTTCTGTAACAGCCATTTCACCCTGTGGGTGGGTATTCCTGAATCTTGGCACTCAGATAAAGCAAAATCCAATGTCAGTGACTATCACTGAAATATTAAATCTCATAAATGTACTTCCATACGTAGCTTTGCACTGAAATAAAGGTGGCATTTTAAACGCATATTTAAGAATCAATCAGCAACTTTAAAATAACAACTTGGCTTTCACAAAGTTCAAAGTGCCCTTGAAGTTTATACCCAGGATGGGTTGATTATAAGGCAGAGCTGCAGAAGTCTTTGCAGGAAGTCAGGAAAAGTTTGGCAGCTCTAACAACTACCTTAAAATATTCTGGGGTTTTAATATATCTTTTTATGCTGAAATGACTGAAAAATCAAGTTTGGACTGTGGAGTTCATTTTTCTTCAAAATGTACACTTTGCCTTAAAATTATTCCCCATCTGGGATGTCATCGTGGAAACTAAATATCACAAATGGGGGATCAGGCTTTCAGGTGGAAAATTGAATGACATGATGAAACAAAAGAAAACCTGTATTTCTCCACACATCAGGAAGCTGATGGCACACAAGAAGAGAATAAATTTTGCAAAGAGATTCACAGATGTGTTTTTAAATGCGAGATTTTGAAATTTCCCAGGACATACCAGCTCCTATTTAGACAACCAGTTCAAGTGATATAGCCAAGCTTTGCTTTTATGCATCCATAAAATTCCTTCCACGGGATGTTCAGTGAAGCATCAGACAGTTAAATGTGGAAAACAGAACCATAAAGCTACAAGGTAAACATGGGAAGATTATACAAGCTTTTTAAGGAGACACATTAAAATGAAATTCTATGTCTATTTTTACCCGTCTAATAAGTGCATTTATTTTTGCACAGAACAGGATGTAAAAACAATCCAAGATGCTCATACAAAATCTCTGGACAGTAAAATAAAATGCAGTGATTTGACTCTCCAATATTGTTTAAGAAATGCTGATAAGTGACAAATTGAACAGGGCTGTTTTGTTGTTTTAGATGGCAAAATGTTTTCCAAATTTACACATTTAGGTATTCAGCCTTATGTGTTTGGGGTTTTTTTCTCTATATACTCATTCTTATAACTCCAACCCTATTCCAGATTTTTATTCAGGGACAGCACACTGCTGATTTGAGTCAAATCAAGTTGAATCAGGTTGAGAATGAAAGGCAAACCTAAGGTGATGAAAACAAATAACAACCACAACAGCATGAAACTGCAGAGTGAAGATACAGAAGGAATAAACACGACCTGTGTGCAAAGTCCTAATAATTCATGAGGCTTTAAAAATATATTAATAGAACTCTAAAAATCAAGCCCACAGGTTTGATATTAAGTAAGTCTTCATGAAAGGCATCTCTTAATATCCACTGCAGAAACCTGGCAGGATTCATGGGCAACTCTAGAGCTCTGTTTAGTTTAATTTTGGGACTCCTTCCCACTAATTGCTCAGCAGGAGGAACAGTAATTATGTGAGCTGCAATATACAGGGTACAAAAAAAGCAATGTGAATTTGTCACACCAATAAAAAGGCTTAGAAAGCAATATATTTTACAAATTAATTAGAACCAAGCATTAAACTATATAGTAATTGCTCTCCCCATAATTTTTCCAACAACTACAGGAAATTAGTTGAGGTTTCCAGTAAGTACATACGAGAAACATAATTTTTTACAGTTTCATTTTCATTAGTTTAAGTTTCTAGACAATCACAAATCCGACATGACTTTTTTTTTACTTAAAACACAGAGCAGAGAAAATTCCTAGACCTTTTCAATGAAAAGCTGCTTCCAAGTATAAAACCATAAGGTTGTTTTCTTCTATCCTTTTTTTTCATGGCATTCCCACAGTAAACTGCTTGAACTGTCCTTAATTTTAACATACAAATATTAATCATATTAAAAATTGGTGGGACACAAACCCAAGCAATATTTTGAACCTTCTTGGTGTTATTGATGTGCATCTATTATCACATGTGGAAAAATTGGTCTAATACACCTATTTCATTTGATTTGAATTGACCCAAAACTAGCATAAACTTGAAATATGCCACAAGAAGATGGCAAGATCATGTCCTTTTAATGTCAGAGTGATAAAAGCCAATGCTTAGAAAGAAAGATGGATTTCAAAGGGAGCCTGAAGTGCAGATGCTCATCAGAGCCTTTGAACTATTTTCTACCCCCTGAAGTGCCCAGGTCTCATGCACAGCTTAAGAATTACAATGCAGAACAGATGAACAACACTAAACTATCTTCCAGCCAGCTTATCATCCTTTCCTGTGGGTTTTCCTGAAAATTAGGGATGAAACAGCTCCAGCAGTTCTCAGTTTGAGACACTTGATTGTCACCAGACACTCAGGCTGAGGCTGATGAGTCCATAAAATTGGATTTAGGCTTTAGTACCGAACCCAGATCATCAAAACAAGATGATGTAAAGAGCTGATCTTTGTGTTCAGTCCTTCTCAAAGAAAAAAAAATCAACCTTTTCAAGGTGTAGTTGATAGTCATAGAGCAGGCAGCTCATTTTCATACCTTTGTAAAAGTGCAAGGCTGGGTTCTGTCCTGTGCCAGCCTGCAAGGAACACAGTGGCACTTTCCTGCCTGATCCAGCTCAAACATGTATTTCTTGGTCATCCAGAGAAGCAAATATCCAGAAATGACTATGAAACACTCCCCAGGCCTGTGGCTGATGTCCTTCATGGAGAGTGCAACGATGCCCAAACAATTCCAGGTGATGTGTTTGTGGAGGCAAAGCAAAACCTGAAGCTTTGGTGCCTATTTGTGGGATAATACTGAACTTTTTTCACACTTACACCATTTACAGTAAGACTATTGTTATCCAGATTTGCCAAACAGATTCAAGACCCTGGGAATGCTGATGCCAGTGCACAAGAGCCACACCACACAGTGGTGTAACACATCTTAGTCTTGAGAACACGTTTCACGTTTGCTGTCCTGCCACCATTCTCTAGTTTTCTGCTTTTAAGCTTAATATAAATCCCTTTGGGTATTCAGATTTCTAATCAGCATGGTGGAAATGTTGTATAATTACCCAATTTATGGCCCTTTTTCGTAATTTGAAATGAAAATTACACAATTCAATTAAATTTTAGTGCTGTCAAACTTGACCTATAGCACTGATTTATTTCTAGGTACTCTAAGCCAAAGTCAAACCTCCAGCAGTAGAACCACTTTTCCATTGCAAAACCTCATTACAGCTTCCAGATCTGCCCTAAAGCTCAAACTGACTAGTCTTGGTTTTATTTGTACTTAAAGAAATACCTGATCCAGGTATGGATCATCTTCAAATGTCCTTGTTTGGGAAAGTATTTTAATGGCATTATCGATAAGTAAAATTTAATTTAAAATAAATGTTTGATAACATTTTAAAGTCTTTGTAAGAAAAGACACACAAGTATCAAAGATCACAGAGTGGTTTGGGTTCAGAGGGACCTTAAAGCTCATCTTATTCCACCCCCTGCCATGGGCAGGGACACCTTCCACTAGCCCAGGTTGCTCCAATCTGGCCTTGGACACTTCCAGGGATGGGGCAGCCACAGCTTCTCTGGGCAACCTGTGCCAGGGCCTCCCCACCCTCACAGGGAAGGATTTCTTCCCAATTTCCCATCTAACCCTGCCCTCTGGCAGTTTGAAGCCGTTCTCCCCTGTCCTGTCCCTCCAGTCCCTCAGAAATAGTCTCTCTCCAGCTTTCTTGCAGTCTTATTTCAGGTCCTGGAAGGCCACAATTAGCTCACCCTGAGGCTTCTCTTCTCCAGGCTGAACAATCCCAACTCTCTCAGCCTTTTCCCACAGCAGAGCTGCTCCATCCCTCTCATCTCCTTGCTGGATGTTCATGGAGTGGAAAACACTAAGAGCTGGATGCCTTTCCAATGGAGCCCAAAGAATCAACCTTTCCCAAATAACTAATTCTAGGCTTTCATCTTACTAAGACTGAAATCCTTCTTCTCTTGATTTTTCTAACTGTTTCATAATTAAATGCCAACTCACAGCTTTTGGGGTTGACTTTTGACTCCAACATGAAATGTAAATTTAACAACCCCTACTAGCATGAAGCTAAACAGAAATGCATCAAAGACAGCTGAGAGGAGGAGGAGGTGTTGATCACAAGCCTGGCATTTTTAATGTTGCACAGCTCCTTTTTCAGCAGAATTTTTATTTTCTAAAAATTTAGTGCTAAATCATAAAGCCTTTTCTTTCTTTTTTTTTTTAATTTTTTTTTTTATAGCTGATACATAATGTATGACTACACATAAATCTAGTCCAAGTCTGGCTTTGGACATTCACAGCCACCACAGCAGAATAAATTTATAACAGAGACTGACTTTAACAGCCTTCTTATGTGGAAGTTCAAAGCATTCTGTGTCTGTTTGGATTCTTCCCAAAGTTTGCAAGATCTGGAAGATTTTTAACCTTTCTTTTCTGAAAATAACAGGAGAAAAGACAAAGCAAAGAGGATTGTTATGCTAATTTCTTGCAGCTCTAACCAGTGCTGCTGCTCTGCATTAATGGCACTTGCAGGAGTATTGCTGATGCAGCTTTTTTTTAAGGATATTTTCCAAGACTGGGCTTCCAAAGTCACAGTGAGCAGCAATCAGAGAGTCATCAAGGCTGGAAGAGACCTTCAAGATTATTGAGTCCAACCATCAACCACCATAATCACCCCTAAACCATGTCCCCAGTGCCACATCCAGATGCCTCTTGAACACCTCCAGTGATGGTGACTCCACCACCTCCCTGGACAACTTATTCCAGTGCCTGACCAATCTTTCAGGGAACATTGTTTTCTAATATTTAATCTGGATCTGCCCTGGTGCAACTTAAGACCATTTCCTCTCCTTTTTTCACTGGCAGAAGAGACCAACCCCCACCTCAACCCCTTGCTTCAAAGGAAGGCATTTGAGCCACTATTTTAGTCCTTTTTGAAGACCTTATGGTGGGGAAAAAAACCCTTCCTATCTTCTGTCAATCAATTGTGGGAGTGCCTTTCCAAATTATTATATTTTCTTATTCTTTACTGGATCAAGACAAAAACTCCAACAGCACAAGTCCATGGAATGATCCCCACTGGTGCCATGGATGCAGCAACAGGCAGATCCTGGCACGTTGAGCCTGCACCACTTATAAGCAACAATTGAATTTGCAGACCACATTGCTGACCTGACTTGACATTTGTTCTTCCAGGGTCTCTTTTTGCTCCCAGTGACATGGCCACAGGTCCCATTAAGTGGCAGCAGTAGTTATTTAAGGGAGGGCAGGACCTTTTCAGAGTGAATCCATTAACAGACTCCACGCTGTCAGCTTTGCAGCCATTCAAAGTCAATCAATTCTTTTAATGAATCAGGAACTGCAAAGGCAGAAAGCAATTATTTTTTACTTGTAGAGGCTTTTTTTGGACACAGAAAGCTAACTTTTTTAAATTAAGTCACTTATATACACCAAAATTAAAAACCCTTCCCATAAGATCCAGATCAGGGCTAAGAAAAGTGGCTCACTCGTCCTCCTGAGCAAACAGAGGGATGATCAGTGCTCAGGAAGCCTCAAGTGATAATTTGTGCATGTGTGGATGTCTCAGAAACACAGGGAGTCTTAAAAAGAGAGGAAAAGTGTGGTTACACCCTCCAGTTCCATACATGGCACAAGCCACTGAATTACTGGATTCAAAGGCAACCTCAGACTGAGTTTGCCCGAAAGACCCTGAGTCTTGCTCTACATTTCACTCACCTATGGACTAGCCTGAATTTTGCTTCTCACCATTTTGTCACTAATAATTGATTTCTTGAATGCCTGGAAAACAAACATTTAGAATGTTAATGTGAGCAAAACCCACTTAACTTGGATATTAAAAGGAAACACTCTGTTTCTCTGTGCTGTGTTTACCAATGTGAAGAATGACAAAACCAGGAGAGTTCAATCATTCTCTGAGTTTTCCTTAACACACCCCTACACACATAAATGTACACAAGAGAGGATATATTTCATATATATCTCCTCAGCTATCATAGCTCAGGAACAGAAGGAGAGCTTACCACAAAAGCCCGTGGTGGAGATGGTTTACCTGGATTTAAGATGATGATGAATTGGAGTGGAGAACATTCAGGGGGGTGATGTTCTACAGGGAAAATATTCAGGTATTCCATCTTTCTGGATGGCCAGGATAACTCTACAGTATCCTTCAGCCTCCAGCTGGCAGAAGCCCAAGGTTTCCAGGCACATTTATCTTGGCCACACAGTTTAATTTCAGAGCTTGTCTCACCATTTTTCCATTAGTATTACCCTATTGATTGCAACAGGTTCACAGTTGATTTATACCAGCCCAGAAGACACCTGGAGGCATTTTTCTCTGGCTGTGACTCATTCCATAGGATATTCTCCATAGGGAGCCCATGCCCACTGCACCCCTGTGGTGGGAGAGGCCCTGGGGTAAGTCCCACAGCAACAACTTCAATGATTTCAGCAGTGGGAGGACAGATCCATATTGTGCCTGTTAAGCAGCCAGAGAAGTCGATGTTTGATAGCAACGGTGCTCAAGCACATTTTATTTTGCAAAACAAAATTTATGAAGCCTCTATATTTTGGGAAACACACTATTTGTTCTGAGCAGATGTGCAGCTGTGATATAGAATATTCTGTGATGCAGCTGGTGCCTCACAGCAGTACCTGTGCTTTGGAATATTCTGAGATGGTTATCAGTGTATTTCCTACTGAATTTAAACACCACCAGGACTTTGGTTTAGCTATATTTACTTCTTTTTTTTTTAAATCAGACTTCTTAATTTAGCTAATGTGTCTGTCTTCCTCTTTGTCAAATTTGTTCCCAATTAAAAGGGCACTTCAGCCTCCCCAAATGCACTCATATGCTAATAAACCTGGGTCCTTCTGTAGCAGCACTAATTAGAGAAAGTGTTTCTTTTTCCTAAAATAATTCTGTACGTTCTTCAGCTCTTTTTGCAAAGCATTTTGATGAGAGTTGCTGGGAGGTGGAAGAGAAAAGTACACTGAATGTTTGAGAACAAAAAAACCCAGACAATTACATGGAAATTATAAGAAAAATTTGTGAAGAGAGTGGCTTGTTCTGAAGTTGGACTCCGATAAAACCCTGAAGTCCACTTCATTTTAAAAGACAGTATTTGAGATCCTTCACTAAAACATCACAGTGTGTCACTTCAGCAGGAAAACAAAAATCACCTGTCTGGAAATCAGTTTTTAAAAAAATCCTTTCTATGAAAAATTACCGGTCCTCAACACCAAAACTGCATTAAAAGACCAATTTCATAAAGTTCTAGAACTCTGAGTTTTTCTTCAGTTGGCAAAATTATCAGAATATCTTATTTTGATGAGTTCAATACTAAATTATGATTTGCCATTTCGAAGCAACCTTTCCCTTCAAAATCTGAGCTGTTCAGGAGAATGACAGACCAAAGATAACAGCAAAATAATTCAATGCTTCAAAACTAGCAAACCTTTATTTTTCAATTAAAGTCAATAGCTCATCAGTTTGCAAAAACAAAAAAAATTTAAAAATCAATAATAGGCTTTTTTTCTGGTGTGGGATTTAAATTAGATGGAAAAAATCAGAAAAATAATTTGCTCATTTGCATGTGTTTAGCTTGTTTTGGTGCTCCAGTGCCTCACAGTGCTGCCCGAAGGCTGCTCTAAATTGCACCTCAAAGCTCATGTAATGAGCCAAAACAACCTTCAGGAATCAGTGGATTTTAAAATTTCCCTCCTGTGGCTTCTTTTCCAACACACTGGAAGAGAAGAGGAGCTGAATTACCTGGATCACAACAGTTGGAATCAAGAAAAACAGAGAAACTGCCTTTTTTTCATGGACATCACGACACTCCTGGTCCAGGCACTGACAGTAACTTCTGACAACTTGGGGGGAAGGAACACAGAAAACCAGGAGGTCATTTAAAATGGCTTTAGAGGGCAGGGTGAGAGGGGATATTGGGAATAAACTCTTCCCTGTGAGGGTGGGGAGGCCCTGGCACAGGTTGCCCAGAGAAGCTGTGGCTGCCCCATCCCTGGAAGTGTCCAAGGCCAGGTTGGATGGGCTTGGAGCAACCTGGGCTAGTGGAAGGTGTCCCTGCCCATGGCAGGGGGTGGAATGGGATGGGCTTTAGGGTCCCTCTGAACCCAAACCATTCTGTGATTTTATGAAGGGCAGTGAACAAGAAAATGCTCTCCGGTCCTCTATCAGACCACGCAGACTCACCACTGATCTCCTGACAGAGACCACTAATAAAGCAGAGTCATTAATTATCCCCCTCTGCAAAGTTCAGGAGTAAGAATAACCTCATAAATGCAGAATACACTACGCTTATCAAATATCTTTTTATTTCAGGAGGGCAAATCTTTCCTGAAAAAAAATTAATTAATAAAAACTTGATGACCTGGCTGGTTTTTTTAAATATCCCTCCTTGCCCTTCTGTGACTTTCACCGCTGGATTTTTCCGTCCTTTCAGTACAATTTACTATGGACTAAGGTTTTCAAAGTGTTTAAGAGCAGAAGGAATGCAGATAAGCACCAGATGGGACTGCTCAGAGCTGCAGACAAGTTCACCTCTGCATCTTAACACCCAATTATCTTCTGGAAATACAGCTGCTTCTGCTTTAGGTGTCTGCAGCATAAAATACAGCACTGAGAGGTGCAAGACTGCAGATATAAGAATGAGCACACACACTACAGAAAAATCACCCAGCATGTTGGGTACAGGGAAACCACCTGTCACTTCTGATAGGAGCAGCATTATTTAGATAATTATTTTTCAAGACTTGTAAAAGCAACAGACATGTGACTGTATCTACAGAACTTTATGTACAGACACGAGGAAAGAGCACAGGGCAACCAGCTGAGATCCTAAATGACTTCATAGTATTTCACATGCTGAAGTCAGTAAATTGTTTGTAGAACAAGACACTGCTCAGTTTGAGCTGTATTTCATTTTAATACAGTCAACTGAGCTTTTTTTCATAGGTACTGGGGGCACTTTGGGTCGTTTCCCATCAGCATTTTGGGTGCCCTCCTGCTTTTCTGAATTTTAAACTGTCATTCATCCATTCAGCAACTACCACCTTCAACATTAATATCTGTCTTATTTAACAATGTGAAAAATACCTCTCAGGGAAACACTGAGGACGTTCAGTCTTGTTCATTTATCAGCAAAGGAACTCAGTGGTTTGGAAACAGCACCTAAAAACCTTCATGGGGTGGAAATGGCAGCAGTTATGGGGGCCTTTGTTTGCTACAGAACATAAATAAGGGTTGGGGGTTAAAAGGCAGAGAAAAGAGTTAAAAGCAGTTCTGCACTGCTCCCCCTCAGGCTGGGGGGTGATTCCTGGAGCATGTCCCTAAAAACTGGAACTTCAGAGGCCCTGGCAAGCAGAGAATGAGGAAAAACATGATAATGATGGAACTGCTTTATCTCAAAACATTCCCACTCCAGACCCAAACTGAGCAATTACTGTCACACTGATTATTCTCCTAAGGTGACCTTCACAACTCTTGATGATTCTCTCCCTTCACTGCACTGTGTTCATCAGTCTAATAAGCACACAGAAATGAGAGGAAAGGATGGGGGAAAAGGAAATAAGAAACATCTCCTGAACACGTGATCCCTCAAAGCTGAATGTGAAAATCAGATAGAAACCTCCTTTCACAGAACTTTGAAAGGTGTTTCTTCTAAATTCAGGATTTAGACTCATCAGCCAACACCTGGGGAACAAAACCAGTTTCCACTAAAATTTTTCATATTCTTTCTATATCTACATTACTATTTAACACAAACAGCTTTTCAGGTGTTTCAGCAGAAGAATATATTTTTCCCTTTTCTGTTTGGTTTTTTTTTTTTACTTTTTAAATGCATATTATGTTTGCAGTGACATTTACCTGACTCTGGAAGAAGACATCCAGTCTGTGAATGTAAAAAATACGTCTACGGAAACCAGGAAACCACCTGACACAGATTCTGCTCTGAAATCCCATTTATGTTTGGGATTTTCTCCATTATTCAGGCAGTACCAGCAATGTTCTGAGTTGTCTGCAGGTACATCTGGGGCTGAGGGCTCCAGGAGTTATATAAAAGTGAAATCTCTAAGTACATTTCCTGTGGGTCTGTGCCGTTCCAGGTGGGGTAATGTGTGCCCAGATAAGAAATTTTCCTGAAATCCCATCCAAATTCATGATTTGGTGATAAAATATCTCATGTACCTGAATCAGGAGGCATCTTCTCATGGTTCTTTCTGTGGGGGCCACACCTTTTTCCCAATGGAATAAAAAGGAGCATCTCCACAGCTGTGGATGCCAGTTGTGTCACACAAATCATTTAAAATTTCATATACTCTGTTGGATCTGGTTGTGGTGGGAGGAGGTTTGATGTGTTAACCTAGAAACCTACTCCTCATACCTGTTTTTCAAATAAAATGTCCTTTGCCTGAGTGATCACATCCAGATTTACCAGCCAGGGAAACACCAGAAACCAAAAAATAAACCAAACCTGAGCCCCATTTAGCACTGCAATACAAACCTGAAATGAGCAGCCCTGCCATGGAATTATTAGGAGTTGTTCACCATTTTATATCACTGATCCAAGGTACAGAATTTGAGCTTTTTCATTGTGCCCCTGCACGACACACACTCCTCCCTCCTGTGCCTCGTGGTTTATGTTTCTCATCCCAGCAGATGTTTTGCAAATCATAAATTAAAGCCCAGCTTTATTGCCTCTCATTTCTGTGGCATTATTGGCCTTGTCGTGGGTCCCAGACACAGGGTTTTATGACAGGTACTAAATCCCTGTTGGTCATTTTTTAATTCACTTTAATGGCCTTGTCACTGACAACTTTCGCCTTTTTTAAAAAACAAATAACAAAATTTCCCAGGGTTTACTCCTGGAAAGTGAATTTACTTCCTGTTATGGATAACAGTAAAAATTCTCATTTTTTGTATTACTTTTTGAATTTCGCTGGATCCAACCAAAAATTAGTTACCACAGAAATAATTTGGCTGTGTTTTGTTCACTTCAACACTTGGAATAAGGCAGATTTTTCATGTTTTTTAAGGTTTAAAGATTTAACTCTTCCAGTCAAAAATATGCAATTTATTAGGTAGACTTAATGTCTCTTAAGAAAATGTTCTAAATATTAAAAATGCTTCTTTTTGCTTCCTGTACATTTTTCAATCAGGTCACATTTCCATAATTACTCAGCACAGTGACAGATTTTGTGAAAGAAAAACATGAGGGTAAAGTGGCACTCTCAGAGATCCCAAATGATTAATGAAAACTTGAAATAACTTGTAATAATGCAGATAATTCCACAATGCTGGATATCCTACATTGCTCAGTGGAGCATTCCAGAGGCAGTGCACAAGGAGCAGGATGATTCCTGGGATGGCCACATGGAACTTGGAAACAATAAGGATGAAGAGAAAGTTAATGGTAACTCAAAACAAACCAGTCAAAAGGCAAATGCAATAAATGAAAATGAAAATAAATATTTTTTTAGCTACACGCTTTCAGAGAACAAACCCAAATCCTTGACTTTGTAGTGAATAAAACATCTGTGTGAATCCTCACTTCCATAAACCATCAGTTGTGCAGGAACAAAGTGAAAAACACAAGGATGGACAGAAAGTGTTTGTGAAAACAGATTGTTAATATGAGAGAGATTCCCTCTTTCCTCTCTCCATTATTTTCCTTCAGCAGAGAAATATAGAAATATAGAAACCTATTTCAGGTTTTTTACATCCAGTTTTGGAAACTTATTCCAGTAACTCACCAGGAATTTGACCCTGTTTTTCTCACCCATGCCCAAAAGAATTTGGAAATTAATCAGAGTGGGAATAACAGTTCAGCTTCAAAAAATGAGCTTCCTTGCTCAGACTGGAATAAGACCTGGGAATGAACACAAGAGGGAGAACAAACCCCACATTTGCAGTGTTTGCAGCATCACGTCTCTGTAGCAGGTTGATACAATCCAGGAAACCCAAAATAAAGAAGGGGGTTGAGGCTGTTTAAACCAAGATGCTCAGAGCCAAGTAGAGTAATTTTGAGTTTTTACCTCCACTTCCTACCTAATCATATAAATAGGAATGACTGATCCCTGTCCTTTCCTCACTTGAAGCAAATATAAACCTGAGACAACTAAAAGAGACCAAATAAAGCCTGAATCTGAAATCCCAACAGACATGATTATTTAATAAAACACATGGCCAGGCTGTGAGTTGGAGTAAACGAGCTATAAATGTGTTGAATAGTTGTGACTTCAAAGGTCAGGAAAGTTTAGTTCATATAAATGAAATTCCAACCCCCTGCATTGCCTTTAACTTTCAGTGACCTTTCCACTTCTAGTGACCTTTAACCCTATTTTCGGGAGATCCACCCCCTATTTTTAAGAAAAAAAATATGAAAAGGACTCAGTAAGTGAAACCTTCAATATTTTAGATACCTGCAAGTGAAATAATGCATGGGGGAAAAAAAAAAAAGACTAATTTGACAATGGCAAAATCCGTGACATTATTTAAGCAGCTCGTTATGGGAAGCATTTGACTTGTTCTCTGAGCTCAGCTGAAGTTTTTGCTGCCTTTCTGCACTTGTTAAGCCTTTTTGATACAAACTAAAGAGCTGGCTGTCTAATCAGAAGTTAATAAGGCTGTTCTCAGCTTATTTGGGGACTCTACATGGCAGCAGCATCAAGACAAAAAGAACTTAAGTTAAAAAATTTCCCCACAGTTAAAGGAAAAAACAACTCACAAAGTTTGTTGGCTTCATTTTGAAAAGTGGTGACTTATTGCTTTAAATTGAGCTTTTAATACCTACCTTTCCAAAGTCAAAATATTTCCAAGTACAAACTTTCAAGCAAAACATCACTGAACAAGGTTCAGAGCACGCTGAAGCTTGTTATAATACTTTTCTTAATGTCATTAGATTTTGAATTAACTCAATGTGCCTATGTGGGATTCATTAGGAAAAGGAATTGTGGCTACATAAATGACTGCCAGCCAAAGCATTACTCCTTGTTACCTAATTCACACTTGAAAATATATGGAAAATATCCATAAAGGCCAACTACAAAGTTGCCTTTGATGAATTACACTTGCCTTGGGGAAAACCTTCAAAAACACAGCCCTGGTCTGTAACTTCTGATGGAGTCAGGGCTGTTTTGCCACTAATTTCCTATAGGAAAGGAGTGGAGAAACATTAAAATAGAAATTTCTTAGTGTTTTCTGCAATTCCAATCACACTGCCTTGGATCCATTGGGAGAGTTTGAAATCAAACTGCTCAGTGGGTAAAAGAGCCATAATCTCTCAGAATTGGTTTCCCCCCATTTGTGGGAATTCCCCTTATATAACAGCCCCACTGCCAGGCTCTGTGGGACCCTGCAGCTCTCTCCAGATCCCAGATTCCCCATTCCCTGATGCCAAGAGCCGTGTTCCCTTCCCCACAGGCCAGATCTCAGAGCTCTCAGTGCACATTTGCCATGAAGGGTTTCCTCCTCTCCTGGTTTGGAAAACAACAGGATCCCAGGATGTTGTGACTATTGCATCCCTTTGCCACCACAGCAAGTAGCATTCCTAAGGGTTATTAAATGCAACCCTCTTCAGAAGATGTTCTTTTTCCAGGGATTTCCTCATTCTGCACATAGTACCTCATTCTTACTCCCTGAGAACAAAAGAACCCAGTAATGACAATTCAAATACCATCTAGAATAGTATGGAAATGCCATTTCCACGTCAAACACCCTCCATAGATTATGGAAAGCCACATCATAGGAATGTATCTTAAATTACACCCCTGCTGTCTCTTCTCCCAAACCCAAAGCACTGAACCTGCCACTGGGAGCTCACACAAACAGATTCACCACCAGGTAAAGTTCCATTCCTACCTGGGTTTGTTCTGGGAGCATCTCTGGAACACTCACAATAACAACTGCCAGGGAAAAGATTTTCCAGTGCCATTCAGGAGACAAGCATTGTCCAGTGAACACGGAAAGCTAGAGGAGAAGACAAAAGAAACCCGCAATAACCTGTTTTTATCTAAATGGCACAAAAAACCCCCTCCAGCTCAGAGATATTCTGACAAGTGCAGGGAGAGCAGAGAGTCAGAGCAGAAACGCTATTTTGGAAGTTATTTGAGTGTAAGGACAGTTTAAAAATGCATTAAAAGCCACTTCACAAAACAAAAAAAAAAAAAGAAAAGAAAGGAAAAGTGAGACACTTCATCTCAACAGTTCTTGCAGCTGCTGCTTGTAAACAAACTCGGAATTCTTTTATCAGTCCCACGGCTCTGGACCATGAAGTCGACCCTGAAGGTAAAGCACACATTGTTCCCACTGAAAATGTGCCACTTAGAACCCAGTTTTTAGCTCTGACTCAACTCCTGAGTGAAGTCAGTGGCAAAATATTCACCAGAGTAAGAAACAAGAATTGCCACCCAATTTGCCCTGTGAGCTTCTGCTTCTTCAACAGTGGCAAAGGGACACTGTGCCACCATCACCCCTGGGGCACCTCAGCCACTTGATGCTGGTCAAATATAGAAATCATCTGTTCCTGCAAGTTCATAACTTGAATATATTGAATTTTGAAATCCCACTGAACAGCCCTCACTTTAAAAGGTTCCTGAAACCAATTTTTCAGGAACTGATGCTTATGACCCTTGGAATTCCTGGTGAGATGAGGGTGGTATTTCAGGCACCAGTTCTGAAAATTACTTAATATTAGTTATTCTTTTTAAACCATTACTGGATTAGTCAATGTTTTCTTAAATGAAAACTAAACGTTTCTGAATTTAAATACTAAAATTTATTACACATTTTGTAAAGACAGTGCAGAAGCAGAGGTCAAGCTTCACTTGTCTTCTGACTAATTCTTGAAAAGGAGAAAGTGCCTTTACTTTTCTGTATAAATGAGAGAATTTCAATATAGATATTACAACATTAAATGGATTTTGCTGGAGTACATTACAGCCATTTAATAAATCACTGTTTAACAGAGAAAAAGGGGAGACTTTGAAAAGAAACCTAATTCCATACAACTTCCTGACAGAATCAATTAATCAGCTGACTGTAATTTCAGACACTTGTTATAGAGCCCATACAGGAGGCAGAAGATACAGATCCATGAAATATTTCATCATTATGCACGAGTATGGAAAATAAATTTTGCAAAGAAAGATCATTAGCTTGGGAATTGTCCATATCAAGTATCCAATTAGACACGGCAGAAGCTCAGCAGAGGAGAAGGTGCTCCCTGCAGTTCCCACCAACAGCATCACCTTGGATTAAAGGCAAAGGAGAACGAGGAGAACTGCACAGAAAATCTTATTTCTGGTGGGAATTTAAGAACAGTCATTGTGGCCAGTGAAGAGAGTCAATCTCATCCCACATTTGGCTTATATTGTGCTTGTTTCTCTATTGAAAATATCTTTAACCTGTTCCTATCACTTTAACCTGCTCCTCACTGGTACAGGTTGTCCAGGGAGGTTGTGGACTCCAAAATTTTCCGGTGTGTAAAGAACAGCAAAGAGATTTTTCAATTCCTGTGTAAAAAGATGTCAAAGCCTCCTCCAAAAACATGGGATGAGAAGAAACTTAAGAGGCCTGAAAGAAAATTTGCTTTTTAGTGTTGCCCAAGTCAGCACTTGCCAGATATTTTGTTTTTTTTTTTCTGCAAAGAGTCAAATTCATATTTAATCACAAGCATGGTATTGGATAAGTCAAAACTCTATAATTTTGCTTTTTCTGTCATCCTTACTTTGGTTTAGTTACACTTTATATTCAATAACATCTTTTAAAAAACAAGGAAGGAAAAAAAAGCATTGCAATTCAAAAAGCATCTATAACAAAAAAGCAACTGGTTTTTCACAGAAGTTGAGTAGTTAAGAAGGTTTTTATTTTCAATTCTTACTTAGATTGTCTCTGTAATTCCTCTCCAACATGATCCAACTGACAAAATTCCTTAGGAAATATCTACTGTAAAAAATGGCAAAAGATATTAAGCTCCTAAAACACTGACAGACAAGTACAACAAATTAAAAAAAGAAATCAGATGAGTTTCTCCTCACCAAATTCATCTTTACTCTTCTAATAAATATTTTCTTTGACCTTCCCTGTGTCCTAACAATATTGGCCCTATACAGGACCAGTAGTTTAGTTAGTCACGGAAAAACAAATTAAATTCTGAAACTTAGACAATTTTAGAAGTATTTTCCTAAGGTGAACTCAAATGTTAGCTATGGAAGAGGAAATTTCTCCATTTGGCTGGGAAATCAGCTCTTATTTTGGCTGTGTGCCCTGTGCTGCTTTCTAAACACTGGCAGCTGGTGCATGAAAAGAGAGACAGGAAAAGATAAATAGGGTAGAAACTGCTTAAGGTCTTTGTAAAGTTTAATGAAAGATTTATCTCTTGAGGGTAATGTTCCTCTTTCTTTTACTGAAACAAGAGTTTGATAACCTCTCATTGTGCATTTGATAAATTACACCTTAGAGTCATAACTAAAACGAGCGAGTGGAAAATATAAAAGGCCAAAGCAAGGTCTACTTATCCGAGTCTTCCAATAATAAATATCCAAAGGAAACTGGGTAGCACCTGAAGTCATTTTAATTACAGGAGTAGGGCTGAAGTGTTGTACAGTGGTGCTGTGACAACGGGAGAGAAGGATTCCTCTGTTTGTGAAGGGAGAGCACACTGTGCTGTCCCCGGGGTTAACACCACTAATTGCAGCAGGGTATTAATGAGTGTTTGCTGGGGAAGAGCAGAGCCTGAAATGCTCCTTTGCACTTGCTCATAAAGCAGCTGAGAGAGGAGCTGTGGAGTGACTTCACTCCTCTGTTTTCCACTTACTTCCCAAATTCTTGCTGTACAACTCCATGCTCGAGGCACGAGAATGTCAAACCCTGACTGAGGAACTCCCTGGTTCACAAAACTGGACATGAGAGAGATGGTTTTGGACTTCAGCTTTCTCTTGTAATGCTCCATGTACCAAAAATGATCCAACTGCAAGGCAAAACCCCATATATTTATTGAGAACAGAGCTATGAGGACAGACACTGATTCTATTAAAATCTTTGCAACCATTCCTGGATTGTTTAAAAAAACCTCACACCAACAGCCACAACATCACCCTAGGCATGTAAAGTGCTTTTGGTTTTGCTTTTTTTTTTCATCTTAAGAGGCAGAAAAACTACTGGAACATCTGGAGGCAACTAAACTGCCTGCTCAGCAAACAGCAGGACACTTAAAAGCTTTCAGAACTTGGGTTCAAACACTAATAAGGTGTAAGGATTCAGAGTGGTCAGAGAAATTCAGGATTTCTATATTTCTCCTCAATTCATGGATAATCCAGAATATGCTCATTCATATCTCTACAGACTCTCTGTAAAAAACCCAACACTTACAAAAGGTGAAAGGAAACTTTTTTCTGAGGAACATCACTATTAATTTTATTCCCAGTAACACGTAGTTTATTTTATAAATGCTGTGAGGGTATGAATTATTAAAAGCTGTAGACCCGCAGCCTAATTCCTTTCCAGGACAATTTATCCCTCATTTGGTACTTAACACCATTACAGGTAATAAAAGCAATTTAAATTTCTCAAATTAAAGAGAACAGAAATTCTCAATGGGTCATTTATAGATATGTTCAAAGTAGAGAGCTCTTTATGAGGCAAAGAGAGACCTCTGGGATTCCACAAAATTGATCCCATATCACAAACACTTTAATTTAATGTACCTCTTGCTACTCACTTTTAATGAAGTGATTATAAAAAGGGCATCTGACTTTATTGAGCATTAACCTTGCTGGCTGTTGGGTAAATCAGGAGATCAAAGAACTTAAAGGTATCTAAATCCAAATAGATGATTTTAAGAAAGGACATGTGTGACCATTATTAGGGACTGTTATTATTACCTAAAAACCTCATCTTTGCAATAAAGTATGAATTTTGTCCTCCTAGGAAGAGTTTAAAGGAAGAGCACCAGATGTAGTGTCTGGAGCTGTTTTGCAAAAGGCTCTACCAAACATATTTTTAGTGTTTTTCTATGGAATTTGTTTTCTGAAGATGGAAGATGCTACAGGCTGGAACCTGTAACATTTATGTCACGATCATACAACCACTGAACCTAAAATATACCCACCCACTGGGTTTTAACTGTGGAAATATCTGGGAAAAGTATAAGCATAATAAAAAATGAACATTTAAAATGTCTTAATTCAAACAGGACATGAGGTGGAAAGTAAACATCAAGAAACAGCAAAAAAGGGGACAAAAGACCCTGGAAAAAAATACAAAATCCAGTGTAATGGCACCTGAACTAAGGGAGAAACAAACGCAAGACAGGTCTTTGCCTTAGAATGCCTTGAATATTTAAAAAAAACCCCAAACCTAATATGAAAGTGATTTTTTTGCTTGAGATTTCAACCAGCAAAATTCAGCCATGAACTGCCCATTCTGACTTCCGTGCTGATCTAAGAGAGAAAGAGAGAGATTAACCCTGGATCATATTTGCATTGTTGGTTCCTCTCCTGCCGGCTGTGACACCTGGGACAATGGGCTGGAACCTCTAACACCAGTGTTCAAACAAGGACACAAAAGCACTAATTACGGATTTCAAGTGCTGTGTGTTTAAAGGAAAGGTCAGAATCAGTGTGAAAAAACGAACCTACAAAAAAAACCCGGACCAAAAAAAAAAAACCCACACTGAAAAAACCTCGATAAGAACAAAAAAAGAAAAAAGATTATTCTTTGCTGAAGGTAATCTCTCAGAAGAGTCCCTAAATGACTCTTTGAAAGCTGTAACAAAGGTAAAGACTTTGTTTATAGATCTCTCACCAGTTTGGAACAGGGAGCCTGATACCAGTTTTGTCATTACGTGGTTACTTCACCATTTCTGTGTCTGAATTCTGTTATCTATAGCAAGGTCAGAGTCACTTCTATTATGTGTCCCACCTCAGCCACCACTTGTTGATGAATCTTTTTAAATGCAAATCATCCCTGTAAAATGCACAAAGAAAAATAAGATATTATGTTAACGAGTTCCAAACAAAGCTGTCGTATAATTAATGAGATTGATTTTTTTTTCCCCTGTGTGTTCAATTTTGCATTTAACAATAGTATCAGAAAACATTAATTTTGGAGCAATAGAAGAGGGAAAAAAAGGGAAAATAGGAAAAGTGACAATCTCATTATTACTTGAAAGATTTTATTTTGACAAGGGAGAAAGACTTCATCCCTTATCAATACTAACCATAAATTAACATAAATGTTTCAAGCAAGAAATCATTTTGATTAAGAACGACACACACTCACACACAAAATTAACAAAATAGTTACAGCATTTTTATTCTGTTATGAAGGAGTTAAAGTTATGTATTCCTTACAACATGATGGTTTCTAACAAGTAGATTCAAATGTTTGTTAAAATTAAAATGGGAGGGGTTTACACCAGCACAACTCACCTTCCCCATCCTTCCACTACAGAGCAGCTTCATGGAGGGCTTATTTATCACAGAAATTGATAATTGATGTGTGGGACAAAGCTTCCAAAATAAGCCCCACCAATCTTATTAGTGTTATGAGAGGGAAAAGCATATTTTCTTAGCGTAGACCGTGCTTTTGGAATAGTTATTGATTCCTTTATTGCTTGTCTGGTTATTACTAAGTAATGATTCTGGTATAATGGGCTTACGGAACCCACTGAGCCTTGATAAGATTCTTAAATATTTCTGACAGAATATTTATAAAAAGAATCAGAAGAAAATAAGCTGTCACAATGCAGAATGTTATCCACAGAAGTGATGGAATAAAGGACAAATGTTTCAGCCTTCCCAGAGGTGGGGAGGATTCAAGATTTAGCCTGGCAGCCTGTTATTCCCAGCTCTGCTTTGGAAATCAACCAGTAAATTCCTGCCTCTGAAACACAGATCATGTGCAGCCTTTTCACAAGTTCCCTGCACAGCCAGAGGTGCCCACATGGATCAGGGGGAAAGAATTTTTTTTTAATATAAGATTTAAATTTTTGAAGCCCTAAATGAAAGAGTTTGTTCCCTATTTATTCTCTCTCCCTCCTCACACACAGATATGCTAAAAAAAGGCTTAAGAAGTTCTAAACGTGCTCAACCGTATCCTTGAATATTTTTAAAGATGAGTGGTATCTAAGAGGATAATTAGTTGTTAATGATGACAGTGAGGAGAAAAAAAAAAGGAGGTTTTGGAAAGAGCTGCAGACACAGAAGTGGCACTGGGAATGATGGAGATCAATCACCTGGATGCAGAGCAGTTCAGGACAACCTATGGAGCTGTGATTGGGATCAAGTAATGTGTGTTCTGCTTCTGAAAAGCCCTGAAAAGGACCACCTAAGGATTGGAGAGCAGGGATGCAGCCAGCCAGCCACATGATGTGTGTGAAAACAGAGCTCTCACAGCAGTGACTCACCAGAGTGAAGGTGAAAACATCCCCATTTTCAACATTTTGTCCTTAAAACTCAAAATGGCAGATTATTAAAATTCTAACTTTTACTCTAAATAAGGAGCAATGAGGGGAAACATCATTAAAAAGCATGGAAAATGCATTTCTGGTCCATTTTGAATCTGAAACAGTGGAAAGCAGGGCTGATCAGCAGTTCCAGAGCAGTGATTTGCTTCATTAATGTTTGATTGGGAGCCAAGCACTCCTGGAAGGACTGGAAGGTTGGAGCTCAAGGGAATGAACTGAGAGACACAACTGCCCCCACTTATTCCCACTCATAAACCCCATGTGTAATTAAGAGAATTAAAATCTACATGATCATGAGAAGAAATCTTAATATATTTTAAAATGGATTTTTTTTTTTGTTTTATTTTTTTGGAAAGAGCAACTACTCTGGTAAAAGTTTGTCAGACAAAAACATTTATAAGAACATTTACAACTTCTCCTTTCTATAACTGCAATGCCGAACTGCCAGGCTTGTGTCACATTTCCAGTCCACCAGTGCATGAATTATGCTCATTAATCTTCTCTCTGAGAGCTTTATTACTGTTTGCTGGGTGGGAATTGATACCATAAAGGTGCCATAAATTAGAGCAGAGCAATGGTAGAATTGTAGCTCATGCTGGGTCTCATATTAAGTCATATTTGAAACCAAAGCACCTGTAAAAATATCTCTGTTAATCTGTCTGGACCCCCCTTTATCAAATATATATTAAATCTCTAGTCTTACATACAATATTCATGTCTGAAATGTGGGACAATGTTTTCTCACTGGAATCAACAAGCAAATAACATTCTATCCGTGTTTGTTAGCAACGAGATTACTCAAAACAAATACATCTGGAAAAATAACTGCAACCACTTCATAGCTGAAGTCAGCAAGAGAAGACACCACATTTATGTTACAATTATCTTCTGTGAGTGTTCTCATATAGAAATATAACATATCTGCATGTAGAAACCCTCAACTCTGGCATTTTTTCTTCAGCTCGAGGTGTTCAATACAACAAGTTACAAGTCTCTTAACTTTACATTTCAGTGATAAATGATCAGAGTGCAAGCAAAGAGCTATGAATTAATTCTTTGTCAAAGTTGATGAGTATTTCTACTTGTACTCTGAAATATCTCTTATCCAGAAAGAGTTTTAGGCTACGCAATTACAAAAATCAAGTGCGCCCAAACCCTTATCCACTACTCATCTCTGCCTGTTAATTTTATCAAGATAAACAACTATAATTGGTTCTTTTCTGAGGACAAGGCTGAATCAAGTCATTCCTGAGTGTTGCTTAACAACAGGGGTGGCAGAATTACACAGACATCCCTGCTTTGTATATCAAAGTTTAGAAATTCAGGGTTTTTATTTCTCCTCTACACTGCGGTCTCCTGGCATGATAATGTAGTTATTCCATCATAAAGAACAGGTTAACTTTCATATTTCCTACTTTGCCATCTAATTTCAAAATACAAGCTTGATGTGAATTCATTATGTGAATTTTCCTCTCCAGACTTTCTTTTCTGTTGAGCACTTTTTCACTGATCATTATAATTCATCCGAACATGACATTTAACTGAAATCTGTTTGTATTGGGAGAATGATTTATATCCATCCTGAAAAAGCTTAGAATATTGAGAAAGCAATGGTTAAAAAAAACCCCTGATTAACTGAGGCTTACAAGGAAGGGTCTATTCCTTACAGTAATTTATGGGATGGGAATGGCAACACGATCTTTGGCCGTTTCACATGAGTTTCTAATATGGTTGAAGCTTCAGGGATTTTATTCTTCAATAAATCTTGAGTCTTTTGAAAGATTATGTCCCAAGTTCTAATCATTAAGTTTGATAGCTGCCTTGATTACTCTGCCTGGCTGAGGTGAGCACATGAAAGGTCCAGTGATGAGACTGGGCCATCCTTAGGTGGGTGTTACTCAAAGTGCTGCTACACCTATTTATGCCTTCTCCTTGAAAAATGGGAACTGGACACATTTATTCAAGGAAAAGGCATAAATGGGCAATAAAATCAAAAGAAATATTGTTTCAGTAACTACAGAAGAAGATCAGTTTTTCCAAGTAACATGTCTGAAAGAAAGAAATAGCGTTTTCTGCTGGCAACTTTCCTCTCGCAGTTTTCAAGGACAAAATTCAAACAATTCATCAGCAGATTTTAGTCATTAATCAAGAGAGACACGATTTTGTGGGAGATGCAGTCTAGACACTGCCAATCTTCTGTGGTTCACACAATGATGAAACAGTAGATCTGAAAATATGTAAGCTGCAGCCTTCAAAAAATAAAATGTGTCTAAACCAACCATCTGGTATTTCAAGCATTCCAAGGTATTTCAATTTATGTTACCTTTCCTAGAAATATGTGCACTCTGCTTACCTGGATTTACCTCAAATCCCAGCATTCCTGATGACCACACCACTGGCCATAAAAAATTCAATTTGGGCTGTGATAAACTACAAAACACAAAGAAATTTGACATCAGTTTCTTTGAAAACATTTGTTTTCTGTCTGCTGGACAAAATCCTCCCAGTTTGAACTGATTTCTCTTCATCATAACTTTAGGAATAAGAAAAACTGAGGTTTTCTGGATTGTAGATTTAATTTTAAAGTTAGTGCTGCCACTTATGAAAAATGCCAAGATTTCACAAGATCAGCAAATAATTAAGCTGATCATGGTGGTTGTAATGGAATTTTGAATGGCTGAAGTATTATGGTCTCAACCTCCTATCAAGAAATACTGAGCCAATATATAACCTGCATAACCAGCACTGATATCCAGCACTATTTTATAAATTATGGGTGAACAGTTATGGTCATCTTAAACCCGTGTGAAATAGCAGCTCCCTGACAGCTGAGCAGGTTATTGTCACTACAGAGTGCTTTACAGCTGATATAAAACACTGCCAAAAACTGCATCCAATTCAAGGCAAGAGACCTCTGGAGATTTTCAGCGTTGAAAGAAGGTGTGCAGAGCAATGGAGAGATGGAACAGACCTGGGAATGGCTCAGAGAGCATTTCCTCCACCCCAACCCATCCTGGAAGAGGCAGATCCAACGTTGCCCACTGGAGTCACAAATGCAGGAAATATTTATCCAGGGCTACAAACAAAGCTTCTCTAGAGATGTTTCTGACCCAAGAAAAAACTGTTACATTTGCAGGCTTGACATGTTCTCAAGAACATCAAGAATGAGTAGGGTAGCAGGAGAAAATTAAATCAGAGGTAAAATTTATATAATCATTTTCCATTTGTATCGGATAAAAAATTAAGTTAATGTATAAGCATCGATATATAAATCAATATATAAAATGAAAACCCTCCTGGGTAGGTTCTTAAGAATTAGATTTTGGGGCAGGGTTCCAGGAGTGAAAGATAAGAGTCAGGGATTCTGGAAGAAAAGATGAGAAGAGGAAAGTCCAGAAAGTCACACAAACTGAGGGGAAGGATGACAAAGTCACAGACTTTCTGCCAGGTTTCTGGTGGGAAAAGGCCAGGATTTGATTGATCAAAGTTGAGATTAAGGCCAGAAAAACCTCCTGCATTGCTGTTCTGAAAAAGCAGGTCATTAACAGCTGTAATATAATATGTCTACTGAGTTGCTTTCCAGAAGCCAAATATGTTCCTCGGTTACATGATGAGCCCATGACAGATTGTAAACTATAATCTTCATGTATTTAAGATAAATTCAGTTATTTAAATATAACTGTGTGATGCCAAAGATGTTTTCTCATTCTTTTATATCTCCTTTTGAAAGTGACAGTAGATTTCAAACCAGGACTCTTTATGAAATGTGATGCAAAATATGTTACTTGAATATGTGATCACAATGCACTTAATTTGTTTTTGGGCTGAAACATTTCACACATTTCAAAACGAGCCCTAGTTATATGTGTTAAGCAGAAAACTCCTTCTGACACAGTTGATTTCCCAAAAGGATTTTGATCAGTGGAAAATGAATTTAGCATAGACGTAATTACAAAATAAGAATTCCTCTTGTCAAATCATGTTGAGATAGAAAAAAAGGAGCAGCAAAACAAAAATTAAAGGGCTCTTGAAGAGGGAAAAAAATCCAATCACTCACATAAACTTTCCTTCAGAATCCACCCATTTACAAGGTCTTTAAATCATCTTCTACAGATATTTAACATCCCCTCTAAATTTGGGACAACAGGCCCAAAAAGCTGCTTTAGTGTCCAAGCAAGATGTTCAGGAAAATTTCCCTTCATAAAATATACATTTTTTTTAATGTTTTAATATCTGTTATATTTTCTTGAACCTCAAAAGAAGTCTCTTGAGCATAATACTCATTATGATGAGAGAAATTTCTGGCCAGCTTTAGGTCAGGTTCTATTATTTGATCAGGTTTGACCGAGTGCAAGATTGGGTTTCCAATCAGGTCTTCTTCCTCAGTGTATAATTTCAATTATTCCATTGATTTTCTAATAAAGGAAGATGAAAGCAACACACAGAACCAGTTCCAGAGCACTTCTCTTCCCATCTTTAAGTCACTTCCTAATTTTTCAAATCCTTAGAAAAATTCATTTACTAAACCCAACAGAAATCTGAAACTTAAAGTAGAAGCATCTTTGAACCAGAAATCCTACTGGTACATATTACAGTCATTACAATACAAAATTTAGAAAAAAAATTCTATCTTTCCATGTCTGAGTTGAAGTAGCATTTTTAAGAGATCTGAAATTTCTTGCTCTCTTGCAATAAAATGAATGGTAGAAATCAGCTGATATTTGAGTTTTCAGTGAAACACCAAAGGATCCCAAATATTAGGTTTTTGGACTTTTTAAAGAAAATTATAAAAGCTTGTTACATTAATAGTCTGAGCTGGCCAAATGGTCAGTGAAAGAAAATAAATTTGTACTTTGGATCAAATATTATGTATACTATTAAAAATTCATTTTTAAGATGAGATTATCCTTGAAATATGTAGTTGAAGCTGTGGCTTCATTCAGAGCAGGGTATTAAGGCAGCATCACATAGTGCAGAATTCTGATGTCTGCTGGTCAGAGCACCCATCCTGCCTCTCCTCCCCACTGAGGGAAAGCTGAGAGAATTCCCAGATGTTTCAAGCCTGAGCTCCACAATGTCAAATATTTATTTTAACGCAGTTTATTTATGTTTCATTCCATTATACTTTTAGAGCCCGATCAAAGTTAAAATAAAAAATAAACAAGTGCTGCATAGCACCCATTTTCTGCTCTTCAAAGACCTGCTCAAGTTCTGTAGCACTTCCAGTTATTGCAAGATAATCAAAGTTACCACAACATTTCAGAATTGTTTATAACTCTGAGTTACTCAAAGAGGATAGAATACAAAAGCAGCACATTCTAGCAAACAGCATGGAGCTGCTGCTGGGGGTAGATCCTGCCAGTCCAACCATGGAATACAGATGTTCACCAGCAAAGACCATTAATCTGCTTCTTGTCCTGACATGATTAAAAATAAATTTGCAGTGCAGAAATTAGTTACTGTAGAAAACTCCAGAGACACAAACTAAAGACCCCTCGCATCACTGAAATAACAAATGGAGACCTAAGTAGATAATATAGATAATATAGATAATAGAAATTGCCATTACTAAACCAGAAATCCAACAGCTGGCTAAACGTTCAGGAGGAAAAAAAATTATGGGGGGAAACAGGGTAGAATGTGATCACAGCTTCCAAAATCATAAACCATGGAAAAAAATAATCCTAGAATCATAAATGCAACATCGGGTATATGTAGAAGTGCTAATCCTTGTTCTTGCAACCCTTGGAACTGGGTTGTAACTGGTGAATTGAGTAAAACTGGTGCAGCAAAATGTAACCATCCATTTCAGAAAATCTCAATTTCTACAGGGTTACGTATCACCTGGCAGATGCTTTGTCTTGAGAATCCTATTACATGCACTGTGCAATTACAGCTATTTTCTCGAGTCTTCAAAATTACATTAATTTCTTTTTACAAAGTGGAACACATCCTGAAGTCCTTGTAAATAAAATGTCTTTCTTCTAAATAAATACCTAACCAGAACCTTGCCTAGATGCATCTAGAATAAACTATAATTTGGTCATTGTCTGCTTCGAAATACAGAGAATGATACCCATGTAACATGTAATTTTTACTATTCTAGTGGCTAAAAAAAAAAGAGGAAGGAAAAAAAAAAAGAGGGTAATTTAGTATTACTGTTAGGAATAAATCCTTCCCTGGGAGAGTGGGGAGGCCCTGGCACAGGTTGCCCAGAGAAGCTGTGGCTGCCCCTGGATCCCTGGAAGTGTCCAAGGCCAGGTTGGAGCAACCTGGGCTAGTGGAAGGTGTCCCTGCCCATGGCAGGGCGTTGGAAATAAATGATCTTTAAGGCCTCTTCCAACCCAGACCATTCCATCATTCTTGGCTCATGGTGGGAAAGACACAGAATAATTGGAATTCCCTAATTCTGGTGCCCACTTGCCAAAGGCTCCTGTTAGAGGGAATTAACTCCCTTGTCCGTGTCTCCCACCAAACACACAGTGGCAACACACACCATCTGTCTCACCTCAAGTCTTCCTTAGCCAATTATTACAATTTCCAGCTGTTCCAAGACATTATCTGCCCGAAACCTGCCCAAAATTAAATATGGTTTGCAGTTAGAGGCCAATCATTAACTGCTCAGCACTAGACCTCAGGCCCGTGGCCTTTATTTTTCATCTCTTCCCTTCTCATTTCAAGAAGGAATATATTAGTGAGAGGAACACCTTCCCTTTTTCCAGGAGAAGCAACTTCCAAGACCATTCTATTATTGCTCCTATAATAGATCTTTTACACCAGCCATCATAAAAATTTCATCCTTTCCCCATTTACTGGAAGCTGATGTCAAGATTTACAGCAGTGATTCCATAATGGAGATATTAGCACAGGGTAGCAAAGGTATCATTACAGAGACTGAGCCATTCACACTTTAAATACATTTTTGAACAAAAAAATACCTCAGGTTTTAAATTTTTCTCTCATCACACTTACTTTAGTAAAGGAAGTGTCATAATCCATACTCTGAATGTTCATAAGTCAAAATCTAAACGTTAAAATAGTTTCATAAATTCAAGCATGTTTATACATTCGGAGAGAAATGTTTCTAGTAACTAGTGAAAAAATGTTGATATGTTTAGAATGATTGTATTTCTATTGAAATTAAAATTCTAAAATGTTCTGCAAGAAAGAATGAAAACTAGTGTGGGATCAGAGAAAAGTATTTTAGCTCTTCCAAGATTTTTCTTGACAACCTTATTTTTGGAGGAAACATAATATTCTGGGTTTGAATTTTAAATAAAACCTGTTCCAGAACAGATATGGGTTGTTTTGTTTTCATTTTCAGAATACTAGAAACACTTATTCTGACACTTCCAACGTATTTCTAATTTTTGCATTACATACTTGACAAAATGAATGCTGGCTTTCAAAAATTCCATTTCTTTCTCTTGGCTGAAACATCCCTAACCAGGTTTACACTTAATCTGTTGACTGTCACGTTGAAGTACTTGAAATCTCCTTTCAAACATTTTCTAACCACCACATCAAAAAGAATGCTGTAGTAGTAAGATTAATACCTAGGAGAACAATTTCTATCATTTCTCACACAATGCAACAATTTGAAAGTGGGTTACATTTATTTTTTCTTTCAAAACTTACCCAATGCTCAATCACAGGAAGCCCAAAGGAGTTGGTTTCCTTTCTTTAATAACAACCAACAGCACTTGGTGACACGTGGGGGGATCCGCTGGTGATGGCTGGAGGATTTGTGGGGTGAAGGACCACAGAAGAATTTGATCCACTGGAATAACTGAAATACAGATCTACTTGGTAAATAAGAAAAAATGAATATATTAGGAAGAAATTCTCCCCTGTGAGGGTGGGGAGGCCCTGGCACAGGTTGCCCAGGGAAGCTGTGGCTGCCCCATCCCTGGAAGTGTCCAAGGCCAGGTTGGAGCACCCTGGGCTAGTGGAGGATGTCTCTGCCCATGGCAGGGGTGGAATGAGATGATCTTTAAATCCCTTCCAACCCAAACCATTCTGGGATTCTATGATCTAAATTAAAAACTGCATATAAAATTTCCTCTTCAGAGAGCCTCAAACAAGCTGAACAACACTGTGGAGAAAGACACAGCAGGGCTTCAAGGGGCAAGTTTAGGAGCAAGGTTCAGAAACTAATTGTTTATTGGGCTTTTGCCTTAAAACAGCCTTTAAGAACAGCAGCTTAAAATGCCTGTTAAGTCTAGCTAACATGCAGGACTTCAAAATGTTTTATACATTTCCCCTCTGTTTCTATCACAGATAACACTCCTTTTGCACATCAGTTGGGCAAATTTACAGCTAACAAAAATCAGCATCAGGCCATTGAGTGCAAGGAAAGTGTGAAGATTTACAGAAGCTGCAGACCTAGCACTTACTCTTCAAAACAACTCAATTTTCTTCTCTATCATTCTTTTCCCATTTTGTGTGATTTTTTCATGTGTTCTTCTATTACCTGGTGAAACTTAAAATTTATCCTTAACAGCTTCATTTGTATTGCTGGGTGTATTCTTCTTCTGGTGCCTAAAAGACTCTTTGCATGGCTGCCCTACTTTTCCTGAAGCCTTTGCTGGAGCATTCTGTGAAAGAGGGAGAAACAAACTCACTATTATTCAAAACTCCAGCGATGTTGCACATTAAAAAATTATATGTGTTGATCAATAAAGTGTGAAAGGGCTGATGAAACAGACTGCACTTTTCTGGGACAGTAATTTTGCTCCATGAATTATTTATAAAGGCCTCTGAAGCAGAAGCAAAAGAAGCTGAAAGCACCCAGCTTACCTTATCACTCATCATCTTGCAAACAGCCACAATGAAACTCTAATCATTTGCTACATGCTGGGACATCAAAGAACAGGGTAATACTGTGGCATGTAAAAATGTATTATAATATATTAAAGAAATTAGTCCCTGGTGGGTTTCTAACAATGTTCTTCTCTCCTCAGAGAGGCAATACCATTTTTTGCTGACGAAATGAGAGTTTCCTCGGAGCTGCTTTGCCAAGGCATCAAGGAGAAAGTTTGAGGTGAGATGTAAAAGGTTGACTCTGCAGAAGATTTCAGACTCGTAGGCAAAGAAAGGTGAGCTGGAAAATTCCTTCCCAGAAGTTGTGAAGCAAATGGCTCCAGCTTTTAGGCTTATTATTTATATATGATGGAAACTGTTAGAACAAAATTAAAACAGTTTATCAGGATTTGGACTTGGCTTATATTTTTTTGAAATAACTTGCTTCTATATTTCATGCATTAAGAAGGAAAGCTGAAAGCAGTTCACAGAATGCACATTATTCATACATTTTCTTCTTTTTTTCTGGCATTTCTAGTGAAAAATACAGTCTGCCAAAAACTCAATACACATCTGAAGTGCTTGGATTGGTTAAATTTCTGTATCTAAGTTGCTTCTGTTGTTACTTTTTCCCCCCACAGTTCCTGGATACATTTCTTTTTATTCTTGACTTCAAGCTTAAGGAACTGCTGGGTATCCTAAATACAGACACAAACAGTATATATAAATACTTATTTATATACAAACATACAACTGGCTACGTTAACAAAAGAGCTCCATATAATGCTCTGTTTTGGCTTTACAGCAACCTGAGAACATTTTCCTATTGATAATTTCTGAATCAAGAAATGTAAATTTGGTAGTGCCAAAATAGCACATCCGTGCATTGATTTTGACAAACCTGTTGCTTTGGAAACCCTGAAGGTCTCAAAAATATTGAAGCATTCAGATTTACTACTTCCCAAATATAATTCTTGAAGTAATTAAAATGTCTCTGGGTTTTTAAGGATAATTACTGTGTTTTATAAGCTGGCATAAGAAAACAAAAGATTTTTCATACTCCCTTCCAGTGCTTTATTTTGGATCAAGGATATAATTAATTGGATGTTTTTCTGCTTGAATTTCCATGCACTATTTATAAAATTCAATAAATTCTTTTTTTCTATGGTGTGTCTAAATAAAAGATATTAAATAAAATGGAGATAATATAAAGATGATATAGTTTCATAGTTGGAGAGTCAAACTTAACAAGTATCTGGATCTATGTGTTAAATTCAGGCTAATGTATGAACAACAAAGTATTAGAGCAGTTTGCTGGAACAGCATTTCCTCTGTGCACTGCTCAGAGATTTGTCGTTGCCACACATTCTCACATGAACTGACTGCAATAAGTGAACCTGACCATAAAGAAAAGACAAATAAAAGCTTCAGTTGTGTGACTGAAAAGCTGGATAGACTGCAAAGACAGGTCTCACTTCCCTCACGTCAGAGCATCACAAACCTAAGTCCAAAAAAATTGCATATTTGTTTCAAAATGGGTGAAACGAAAAAAGGAAAAGGAAAACTTTAGACAAAAGTCCATCATGGATTAGGGAAGGCACGGTTACAACTCGATCACCTGGAGAAGAACTGGACCAGCCTGAAGAGTCCAGGGGGACTGACATTAAAGACAGTTCTTGTAAGAACAGGATTAAATGCTTTTGGCACACGTGACAAATCATTTCATCTCTTCACACCTCATCTTTAAAATTGGATTTACCTAAGGGAAAAAAATCCTTCAAATACTAAGATAAGAAGCTGCCCAAACCCCTGAGGCTCTTCTGTTTGTATGCTGGGAGAGACTGTACAACAGTCACACTTTGGATGTCTCCAGGTAAGGAATTCCAGGTATTGCAGCCACAGCTCTGACAGAGAGGTGTCCATGTCCTGCAAGGACACCCAGCTTGGAGACACTTGGGCATCAAATGGGAATGCCAGGCTATGGCAGAAATATTCACAGTTCTTTGCCATTTTAATTTTGTCTCTTGCCTCACAATGCTGCCAGTGAACTGCCTGTAATCAGAAGATACTAATTAAAATCAACCTGGAATTAGTGAGAGTAAGTTCTGCCCGACCCTCCTGAGCTGTAAAGTCAAGACAAAGCTACCAGATTTACTCTTTTGGAGTAATGTAATTTTTTTTTAATTATTTAGAAACTTAAATGTTTTTTATGATCAATTTTCACAGATACCTTTTATTCTTCTGGATACTCAAATTTCCATTGGAGTCTCCCCTTTCTTTTGGCAAGGACACAGCTTTCAAACCCACCTCAGCAGAACATAGCCCTCAAAAGTGGATTATAGCAACTGCTACGGAAAAAAACTCTTCTCCAGCATATTCTGCAAGCTCATCAATCAAATCTGAGACTGGGCTAATATCATGCTTAACCTCTCCTTTTCATTTTTTTTTGCCATTCAGGAATTGTTTTGAAGAACTCCCAGTGTCATTTCAACAGGGACTGTCAGCCTGGGCAGATTGCTGCCAAAATGGACATGCTGATGCTGCCTTCTTTTTCCAAGATCCCTCTGAAAAGTTGTTGGGAGTTGCTAATGAAGTTGCTAAAGGTTCTCATTATGC
The DNA here is from genome assembly GCF_003984885.1 of Neopelma chrysocephalum. Taxonomy (NCBI): domain Eukaryota; kingdom Metazoa; phylum Chordata; class Aves; order Passeriformes; family Pipridae; genus Neopelma; species Neopelma chrysocephalum. The sequence goes on along the minus strand of NW_020897809.1, from coordinate 15,120,690 downwards.
CCTGATGTGCATGACAACAAATCTGGCCCCCTGACAACTCAATGTCACAGCACATGAACACGCCATAAATATTTCCAGTACACTGAGTCAGAAAAACGGGATCTCAGGAGAAATACACTTCCAAAGAGGAAATGTTTCTGAAGTAATCCCCAGTTAAGTTTCAGAAATAAGTACAATATTATAAAAAGCCACTGAAAAAATGTAGCTACATCCATGAAAAACATGGGTTCATTCATCTTCAGCAGCAAACCCCTCCTTATCGTCTGCAAAAAATCTGACAAGCCATAAAAGCCAAACTGGCCATTTAATGTGATGAATCCAATAACTTTTAACTGAACAGAGATAAAACTGTGAGGAAAAGCTTTAAATGCTGCTTCAAAGATTTTTAGTACGTACATCCACCAGTTATTTAGTTAAAATTTTAAAATTCCCTGTTATTTTCTTACCTCCTACTGGGTTAACCCCTTTTTTTCTGTGCTTGTTCGGGGTTTTTTGCACTTATTCTTTAATTCCAAACAGATATTTAATATTCAGAGAAGAGTTGGGGAAAAGTGGCCTTATACCTTTTAAAATCTAAATTGCAATACTCTTATTGATCCTTGTGGGTCCTTCCAACTCAGGATATTCCATGATTCTGTGAGAATTCATTATCAATGGCAAGTCAGGACTACTTATATATGGTTTTAATCAATGCTGTAACATTTGGTTTTCCTTCCCCATCAATTGAACTTTGTTAGTGTTATGCCCTGCTTGGTGTTTTGATTTCCATCTTGTATTTTTCACCAAGGACTGTGAACCAGTTATTTCTAAAAAAATGAACAACATTTCCCACTGGGCTCCGACAAAATGCACGGAGACATGTTTTAATTGCCTATGAATATTCAAACCCTCATTATTGTTACTAGTTTATAATTATCACATTCCCCTGACAAAAACATGCAGCACACAATAAAAAAGGCAATCCATTAAAAATGTTGACATTCATGTTCAACAGTTTTCCAGGTTTTTTGGTTGTTTTTTTTTTTTTTTTATTAACTAGCAGGCTCTTTATCTTGGTTATTAAAATCATTTCTGGAAGGCACTTTGTTCCAAATTTAACATAGTGTATTCCTCCTGTAAAAAGAGTTACAACAGTCTGCATAGGCATTAACAGGATTGCATTTTATAGTATCCTTTAAACATTATGCAATGTCATAAAATTATGGGCAACTGGATGGAAGTTCACTGTAAGGAACAGATTCTTCTCTGGAACCAAGAGGTCACTGTCCCATCCAAATCCTAAAATCTAAAATTATAGAGTAAGAGAGAAAATTAACTTAATAATGACCTGAGATGCATAAGAAACGACTGTCAAAGCTGCTTTAAAACCTGAGCTTGAACCTGGGCTTCAGTTGTTGAAGTTTTCAGTACCTTGGTCAAGGCTGGGGTTGTCACCTGTGTTTGAAGCAGTTCAATGCTCCAGGAGTTCCTTTCACGGGCTGGAGTGCAGGAAACAACTGTTTTCCTGTGGTAAATAGGAAAAACAAGGATCAAGTCTCACAGTCAAGAACATCATCACGGGTACATTGGATGTCTTGAGAATTAGAGTGCAGCTTGGCCAGCCAAGATTTGTAGTCTGTGCTTTTGAGCTGCATTTCCATAGGTCAGGCAGCTGGAAATGGAGCTGCTGAAAGCATAAAGGAGTGCAGATATTTTTAAAGAGTTGCAAAATTAATTAATGCCTCAGGCAACAACCTGTGGTTGCCTCAGAATCCATTATAGAACCTCAGAATGTTTTGGGTTGGAAGGGACCTTAAAGTTCATCCTATTCCAACTCCCCGTGCCACGGGCAGGGACACCTTCCACTAGACCAGGTTGCTCAGAGACCTGGTCCTGGCCTTGAACACCTCCACCTTTCACTATTGCTTGTGAAAACAAAGCTTGAAAGCTTCTGGGGTTTGCTTTTCAAAGCAATTTGCTCTCCTAGGACAGAAGTCAGGAGGAAGAGTTACAGGACAGAGCTGTGTGCAGGATGTGGTGGGAGCTGCACCCCATATTCGAGGTAAAAACACAGAGCACTGACACTGTTCAGGGCATTGAGCAGAGATTTCAGTGAAGCCTGATAATGGTTTTTCCTACAGCTCAGGAATTGGGCTTTCTAGAAAAGGTTTATCTGCTTTCTCATGCACATTTTCGAGTTGTCATCTCTGGAGAAGTGTATCCTTGCCCAGTTATCTGAACCAGCAGGGCAGATAGCTCATCTCTGAACACCCCAGGGAAGTGACAGCACCACGATATCTCATCCTCAAATCCATCCTACACTCTTTTTACACTTTACCTTGACAGAGTCTTATCTATGCTGTAAGCCAAGAATACACTCCTACTTTCTTTTGAGGACTCCTTTTGTGGTGTCTGCAAACATCACCTGAAGAGAAAGGGAACATAGAGCATGAGAGGATAAAGCAAAAAAAACCCACAACAAAACAACAAAAAAAAGCAGAACAAACTTAACAAAGCCAAAGGAAAATGCAGAAGAGGATGCACTTCTGTGTGGAGAGAACTAAAGGTGTGTCATTGTCACACTGAGTTTGGTCACAATAAGGGTTTGACTGGCCCAGCAGTTGATACGAGACCCATTTGCTTCTAAATTATCCTGTCAGCTGCAGCTCCACGCAAACAAAGACATCTCTTCCAGCTCATTCACGAAAGCTATTACTGCTCCAAAGGAACCAACAGGGAGCAGGAACACATCAGCCCCGGCACAAAGAGCACCATCAAAGCACCCGGAGGTGACACTCTCGCAGTGGTCTCACTTCTGTTGACTGACACTGTGCCCAGCAGGCAAAATGTGTGTGAGCTAATTATAACCTGGAACTACAGCACAAGAGACTCACTGCTGCCCAAAATGTAGAAAGGCAGGAACAGGTTTGTTGCAGGAGATGTTCTGTGCATTCTGCAGTGCACCATGTGCTTATGATTAGCATCATTATTCTATAATTATCATTACAAACCCCTGCATTTACCAATCAGTGCAGTGGTGTTATCATCCAGACACCTGTTAATGACAGCCACTGAATATGATATTCAAAAATGACAAAGAGAACAACACAACACTCTCCATAAAATAGAAACGTGAACTCTGAGGGCTCCCTGTGCACCATAAGGGCTGCCAGGTATTCCACACCGGCTCCTCTACATCTCTGCAGGGATTACTGCCATGAAGTCACCATAGTCCCTCCTGGAAATGCCACCTCAGACCCTACCCTTCTCAAAAGTGCCACCTCTGTCTCTCAGGGCAGAAATTTGGGGTGGAAGAAGACGGAGTTGTGGGCAAATCTGAGCATTTTCAGAGAGGGGAACCTTTACATGGTGTCCTGTGTTTTGGAAAAGAACCAGATTCCTTCAAGTCCTCAATTTTGGAGTATGTATTGAAAAAGCTTGTCACCATAAATGTCTCTACTAAATACCTGTCTGTTTGTTTTCTAAATATATATATATATATATATACACACATTGGGTATGTGTTGAGGTAAAACTTTGATGCCCAATATCATCACCCACCTTATCCTTACATAACTATTTATAGAGATCCTTCTCTTTGAAAGAACATTCAGAGAAAAGGTGGTTTTGTTTGTATTTTCCAGCAGAAAAACTTGGTTAAAAGGAACAATAACAATAGAAAAAGACAGTGAAGAGAAATGTGCTGAAAATATTTTACTTTGCATATAAAACAACCCAGATACTTGTACTGAAAGCTTTAAATAGTTAAAAAATACCCCTTCCCTCTGAAAATATTTTGCATTAGCCTTTCAAAAGGTTAATTTGCAGAAAGAACTTCTCAGTTCAGGTTTGCAGAGAAACTGAACTCAGCATTTTGATTTATTCCAGGCTAGCAAGGTCTAGTACCCAAGGCAAGGAAGGAACTGGAAAAAAACCAAAAATGTATGAAGCTGATTTTTGAACAGAAATCTCCAACTTTTCTCTAAGTCCTCATTGGAAAAGACATCCTTGATTATGGAGTGGGTGTGTCCATATCTGTGTGATACAGGGAGAAGACAAGGTGAGTGTTACAAAAGCTTTTGGGTAGAGATTAAATCAGTTATTATAGAGTGACTGAGTGGAAAATACTACTTGGAGCAGCCCATGGCAATCACTCAATACAAGGAGTTAGTTCTGCAACACAAGAAACAGAATAAACTGTGTATATTATTGCACTGCAAAACTTGGAATCTCATCTGCAAAACATACAAAAGGAGCAATGAGTAGAAATGGTGTTTCTATTCCACTGAAAATTAACTGCTCCAAACTGAAATTAAGTTCACAATTTGGAGACACTAGACATGGCTAAAGTAATATTTCTAGGATCCAAATTAGGATGCATAAATTCAAGCTGTTTTCCCTGTAGCCCAGGTTTAGACAGAAATCAGACTGTGGCCATTATTTCCAGCCCAATAAGGTGGATCAAATCATGCCAGAATACTAAACTGTCTAATGAAAAAGGATGCAGAGTCAGACAATGATCCATATTTAGCACTGATAAAACCAGAGGATGATACCAGTCAAGCATGAATTAACACCTGAGGCATTTTATTTAACAGAAAATTGAAAATCATAATTTTCCATTGTTAAAAACAGATGGCAGAGCAAGAGGAAACAGAAACACGAAGAAGCAAATGTGGCAAAAGGAATAAGAAAGCTCCTGCATTTCAAACAGAACTAAAATACTAATTTATTATGTCATTTCAGCTGAGTTCTACTAAAGAAGAGTAAGGCAAACTGTCTCATATTTCTTGAAGAGAAACAAAGAAGAAAACTCAGGGAGCAGTTTCCCCTCAAAAGAGTTCTGGGAGGCAGCAGCTGCAGTGACGAGGCACAGCTGAGCTCCTCTTGCAGTCTCAGAAACATTCAAAGGGAATTCTGGAATTAAAAAGTGGAAGAGAGTTTAAAAAGCAAGAAGTTTAATAGGTTACTTATCAGACCTTAAAAGGAATTCACTTCTTTTTTTAAACATGGGAAAAGATGACAAACTACTTTTAAGAGACAACACAATCATATGGGTAGGAGGAACTGGAATAGTGAGCAAAGCTTTACATAAGGCAATTTATATCTCGATATTAATACCTCTGTACTAAAAAAAATATTGGAAATTTGCTTAAAAATTGCACAACTTATAAGTCTTTCATAGTCTTAGTTGGGGATCTTTCTGCCAAGATTAGATAGAAGTTTTAAGGTAGTTTTGTGCAGAAAGTTCTACTCATTTCTTCTTCTCAAACTGAACCCAAACCCCTTGTGAAAGAGGATCTCTTATCTGAGGACCATCAGGTGGCTCCTCCACTCTCTGTTTGCCATTATTTCATCTATGTACAGTTGTTCTGCTTTATTTAAAGATGTTCCTACCAATATTCATCCATCAAACAGCCCCACAACACCTGCCTGCTCTAAAAGCCACTCCTGAGCTGGTGCACACACAGTGACACTTGCAGTGACAATTACATTCTCTGTTATTTTGCCACTAACTTCCTCTTTTGTAAGGCAATAAATTTCATTAAGTGCTCTTTGAGCAATCAATTGATTCATTAACTAGTAATAAATGCTTTTAAAATGCAAATTAAATACCAAAATAAGCCAGCTATTTAAAATGTTACCAATATTTTACGTGTACCAGAGTACAGGATTAGTATTTCTGTGCTACACATGTAAGCCCAGCTTTAAAACAAATGCTTATCACAGAAACATGTTGAGGGGTTGTTGTCCACAATATCTTTATTATTGGTCCCAGAGGCAAAAAAAAAGGCTGGGGGAAGCTCTAATACTCAGGGAATGTGTTCCCTACAAGCAGGGCAGGAGGGTTCATGGGGAGGGGGGGGGGTTGGGTGGGTTTTTGACCCCTCTCTCAATGACAACCCCAAAGATCTTCGGGCAGAGGAGGAAGAGATGAACATCATCCAGCTGTGCAGGAGATATATCACCTGCTACCCTAAGAAATGATCCTTCCCCACAAGGCTTTGTAAACCAGCCTTAAATCACGTGAGAATCTGTCATTTCAGAGATCCTGGCCAAAATCATAAATGCAAGAAGGAGGCAGAGTTGTGTCGTGGTGAAAAGGTGGATACAAATAAAGACTGAGCAGGGTTTTTAATTTACTACCTGGAGTTGACCTGTAAACATGAGAAACACTGACTTGATGCATTTCTTGACCTTCTCAAGATATTGATCATTTAATATAATTTGAAACAACTCCCAAGAAATAAATCCCGTGAAAACAAAGCAAGAAAAGCCCCAACCAGTCTCAGTAGAGCAAGTGAGAAAGAATAAATGATTCTAACTGCAGTTGTTCAGAACTGCCAGTTGTCCCTTTCTCTCCAGTTCTCAGGTGTGGGGTGGGAAATCAGGGTTCTGTGAAAACTGATCCCAGCACTGAACATCTTCATGTCTTGTCACACTGATTTTATTAACGTTCTTTTGGTTTATTTTTGTCTTTGCCTAAAGCTGAGCTGAAATCTCTTGTCCTTCAGTAGGATTCTCCATCTTCTAAGAATGGAAATCTATGAAGAGATCAGACCTAAGGGGCTTTTGTGCACTAATTCCTGTCACTCAGTGCCCTTGGAGCTCACAGAAAACCAGGCCAATGAACCATAAATGTTGAGTGCTGCAGCTCAGCTGTGTCCCACCACATCCACAGCCCGAGATAAGCAGTTATCAGAGGTTAATCAAACAGTGTAACATTTTAAAAGCCTAGAAAACTTGAATTGGAACTGTTGAAGTGAGTCATATAGGACTTATATGAATAATTTCTTCCCCACTAGTGATCTCATAAATTTTTTGACAATAATGTTTTCATGCCACTTTGCTACTGCTTAGATTTTCAAATAGTACACACGGAGTAAATTATTTACTCTTTTTCCAGCAGCTAGTGAATAATTTTGGTTTGAATAATTGTTTGCATGAATTGGCCTGCTCTGTTCTGCATGAAGGTTCTCCAAGGTCTGTGCCTGATTATGATCCCTTCAGCCATTTCAGGGGGACAATGACACCACCTTTATGTAACTAATACAGATAATTACCTGCCTTGGAGGGCTGTGATTTCTTTAAATTTTCTTTTCTGTTTAATTTTCTTTAAACAGATTACTGGTGGTTTTGCCCTCACGGTGCAAAAATTCAACTGAACTCTTAATGAAGGAAAAAAAAAATCGAAACAAAACCCAAAAAGCATCTGATTTGTCACTCCCTGAACAAAGTTTTGGCTTCAGCAGCAGCACTGCTGAATCATTTCCTGACTTTAAAGGCATCAAGAAATGGGTGAGTGGGAAACTTGAATTTTTCTTCTGTCACTTTCAAGACCAAAAAGACAACACCTATAGAAAAAATTTATACCCCACTGCTCAAAACTCAATATGCCTATGAATATACAGAAAATTATTTATTCAGCACAAAAAGAAAAAAAAAATAGTCACAGGGCTTCCTAATAAATTTGTTGTTACTTCCCAGCAGCCCAGCAGCAGGTGCAAAGCCACTGCTGCAGATCAACACTGGCAGGATCCCACTTCATCAATTATCTGAATTAGTCTGGACACTTTTAGCACATCTGGAGCATTTAGAATTTACCCTGGAAGTCACACTTTTATACTCAGATCGTGTTAGTGTGTTTATTAGGAATGCCTAACATGCCTCAATGAGAGAAGCACTCCAGTACAGTACTTAAGGTGAACTTGAAAGAAAAAAAAAACACAAGCAAAAAAAGAATTACCCATTTAGAACATTACAAAGTGAATTTTATGTTCACTGTTAGCACAGTATCACTTATTTTTGTTACTCCAATGTATATCAATAAATACAATTAGATGTTTAGAATATGAAGGGTGACAGTGTCCTCTGGACATCTGTCCTTTAAAATAAGGCAGCAGCAGATGGAAACAGCAGCTCTTCGAACTTGGTGCCTTCATTTATCTGGTTTTAATTCCCGACTGCTCTGTATCTACTGTGTGGCATCACACACAGACCTGGCTTTCCTCACACGTGTTATAAAGAAAGAAACATCAACCCACAACCATCCAACCCCCAGCTAATGGTGACTTCACACTGCATTAAAAATATAATGAAGAAAATCTATAAAACTGAAGTAGCCTCACCCCAGTATCCAAGGGAGTCCAGTGTTACATGGCTCTTTTCCCTTTTTGGTCCTTTTTTTTTTTTCTGAAAGGGCCACAGTGACAGAGCAGTGGTTTTCCATAGGGTACCCTGGCCACAGCAAGGGGATTTGAAGGGATGTGTTATAGGATATCTAATTCTTCATAGGAACACAGGAATATTAACCTTATGTAAACTTATATGATCATCTTAACATGTAAGAGGGAATGCCAGAGGATTCTCTGGGTCTGCACAGGAAGAAAACCCAGACAGAAGGTGCAAGGGAATAAGAGGAGCGTATAAATATTGGTAGATTTGAGAATATCATTAACTTCACAAAGTTTGCAGTTTTTCTAAGCTATCACTACCATCTCTACTGTTCTACTCCAATCATCCAGGCTGGACAGGACTTGGAGCAAACTGGTCTAATGGGATGTGTCCCTGCCCATGGCAGGGGTTGGAATGAGATGATCCTGAAGGTCCCTTCCAACCCAAACCATTCTGGAATTCTCTGATTATTCCCCTTGCTCTGTCCTTACTGCAGCATCTGACATAGGACTGATACCATGACTTTCCCAGACATTTCCAGTCCATTCCCACTCATCTTTTCCCTCCAGAATCAGGATAACTTTGAGGACAGCAACTATAGTCTGGTCTATTCACTCCCCCTCTTCTTGGGCCCTTAAGTGCCAGGGTATAACAAAAATAAATTGCAGATAACAATCAGGTAAATTATAGAGCCACAACATTGTATTTATTACTCTAATTATGAAAACATAAAGTCGTATTTATTACTCCAATTATATTGTTTTCATCACTTAAGTGGCCATTAGAATTCAACACAATTTTGTACTTCTGGGAGCAAACAGCTGATATTAGTCAAACAACAAGAGGATGAGCTCATAAAATGGCTTAAATTATCATTCTTAACATTGAATTAGCTTTGTTCTTCACCATGATCACACTGCTCTAGATGTTTCTGTGTGCAGATGTTTTTGTGTTTATCTATTGCATGAGTCCACATTCTAATTATTTTGTGACTATTAGTTTAATACAAACTCTAGTGTTCAGTGTATTAGTCTCTTATATCACCTGTGTTTTCCTGCATTTCGATTATTTTGCTAACATCCTAGTCCAGAGATCAAAGACCTTCCATCCTGGACAAATTACTCAAAAGAAAATACCCCAAAAAGAAGTTGCAAATTATGTTTGGATGAAGCTTACACTGCTCAGCACATTATTTTGTTTAACTTTTTTGGAGTAAATGTCTTTGCAAAAGCTAATGGCTGCGTTTGCCATTATTCATATAAAACAACCGACTTTATTTGCCAAGACAAACGACTGCTGATCTCTGCTGCAGGACTGAAGAGGGAGCTATCGACTAGGAATGGCTCGAACATGTCAGTGAGGATAAAGATATTCCCAGAAGCCTTTTTCATCAGTTAACACAGTATGCAATATTATTGATATGCAATGACAGACTTAATGATCCTGTGGTTCTAATAATGCAGGACTGACATTCATTGACTCTGATGCCTTAACTTATGTTTAAAGATTGTTGGTAAAGTCACATTCAAGCAGGTCATAATACAAATTTAATTTATGATTGGTTTAAACTATCCAGTTCTGCTCAGCACAGATAATGGTGAATGTAGTTAGTGCAAATCCTTAAGTAAAAGTTTAGGAAACACTTTCATTTAAGGCATATTTAAAGCAAACACTCGGAGAAGACAATGCTCGATGTTTACTAAGCAACAACAAACCCTAAAGCAGTTGTTTGCTGCACTTCAGGCTCGCACAGGTTTTGATTTGCAGCGTGGGACGATCTGGTCGTGGCTGTTTTAGTGACTCATCAGTATCTGTAGCATCTGTGAAGTGTTTTCATTGCGGCTCATCATCGGGGAGGGTTATTTGAGGGATGATTTTACACGGCAGAGGGGGGAGATGCAGGAGCAGCAAACAGCTCTGGAGCTGCTGGGATCACTGCACAGCACTGCACCTAAGACAGTTTTCTCCTCTCCTCCTAAATTCCATATTCCAGACAAAACTGTAACTCATTTCATTCACCAGTTCATTATCTTCCTGACAGGAAAGCTGTCAGATCACTCACATCCACAGCACTGACCAGACATCTGCTGTCAGGATTTTTTTAACTGCTCATATGAAATCATTCACCTAAATCGTGGTATTTGTTCCTTCCTCTGCTTCAGAAATATGCTGTAGAGCAAGCAAGGACTGTGCAGGTGTTATGTACAAGGTTTGCTGTAGTACCAGGTACCACAGGAGAAAGCAACTGGCTTTGGACTCTGATTCAAGTGGAAGAAATTATCACACGTCCTCCAGTTCACTGGATTTTGCTGTAATATTTTCCCTTAATGTTTCCCTTTCTCCTGCTGAACACCTGAGATTAAGGATGTGCCTTTCCCCTGCTCCAGCCCTCCATCAGGGATTCAGGCTTGCTGCATGTCTGGTCCATTAGCAGCATGTTCTCAGGGAGCAGGGGAGAGAGGAGACAGAGGGGGAGCTGACTCGTATTAATTGGTTGTGGCAGAATAGGATAAGGAGAGTGGGACTGGGTCAGGGGAATCCTTCACTGCAGCTGGGAATGGGATGGGAAAAGGCACCTGGGTAGCATTGCTGGGAGATAAAGCCAGAGCAAAGGGAGAAAGCTCTTCAATCTTGAGCCAATAGTTCAGGAAACAGTTGTGCTTTTTCTAGAATCACAGAATGGTTTGGGCTGGAAGGGACCTTAAAGATCATTTATGTCCAACTCCCTGCCGTGGGCAGGGACACCTTCCACTAGCCCAGTTTGCTCCAAGCCCCATCCAACCTGCCCTTGGACACTTCCAGGGATCCAGGGGCAGCCACAGCTTCTCTGGGCAACCTGTGCCAGGGCCTCCCCACCCTCACAGGAAACAATTTCTCCCTAATATCCAATCTAAACTCACTGTATTTCAGATTAAAACCATTCTCCTTGTCCTGTCACAACATATCCCTTTTAATAATTTCATTTAAGTAGTCATTTAAAAGGAGAGTGCAGAGGGAATGTAGATGTTTTATGGGACTGTACATTTACAATGGCCAATGATAAAGCATTTCTTACTGTTTACAGAAATGGACGTGAAAACTGAAAAAAATCTTACAGAGGTTTCACCTTTCACCCCCAAAATGGATTTCTCTAGAGCTGGGTGGGGTTGTGAATTCTAACTAAGATTTTGGAAGCCAATTAATTCCTGGTTGCAGTGTTAAAGTTATTTTCTCAATGTCATATTAAGTTTGTAAATGCAGCCTTTATCTCAAGTTTAGAAAACAGATACAAAAAAATTCACAGCTTGGTATATAACCACCTTTTCCTGGAAAAACACTGAACTGATGGTTTAAGACATAAAAGACTCCAAAAGTATTGTCTGACCACCAGAGGGAGTTCAGATTGTTCCACAAATATACTGATACTACTGAGAGCGATTTGGGAAACCTAATTAAATCAGAAAGCTAATTAAAAAATAAGTAGTTAAAGAAAAAAAAAAACTAATCAAAGAGTAAAGAGTTCCCCCCTCCTTATATCAGGAAATTATATTTCAGAAGAAAAAACAAATGGGAGAATCAGATAAAAAAATTACACTTTCAATCCTGGAGCTGTGATTAGGATGTTCCCTACCGATTTCTGGGAGCGTTTCTTTGTATATAAAACATGTATTCCAGATAAATTTGTTGCAAGTTCACACCGTGGCCCGATCCTATCGGCTGCTTATCATTCCAGGCCTTATCTCCAGCTGGATATGCTGGTACAAACAGAGCAGTTTCAACAGAACTTCCATTTTCCTCTTCTAAGCTTCTGGATTTCTCCTTGGGGGTTGGTCCCTGACAGCCTTTAATGTGCTTTATTTATGTGGGAGTCCCAGAGGATCCGGAGCACACTCTGAACACCGAGTTCATGGATTTCACACACTGAAGCCCAAATATTGGAGGGAGGAACAGGGGACATGAAAAAGCAGATAATTGTGTGGGGAACGCTGGGGAGGAGTTAATCCCTAATTCTTTTATACAACAGGCAAACCTGTTTTCTCTCTCTGGTGTGTTACCAAATCCTTAAGAGACAGGGCACGAAACGCAGGAGCAGAGTTCTGTTAGAAAATTATGCCTTGAAGAGTCAGTAACCCAGATGATCCAAACTAAAACCCAATTAAAACCTTCATACCACAGCACACAGTCATGTATTATGTATATGCCATGTATTTAACTGAAAAGCTATTTCAGAAATGGTTTTAAAAGTTTAGGAAATATCACCAGTATGAACAACTCAATACACAGCACTTAATAGGGTGTATTAATAAAAGATAATTCCTTTATACACAGAAAGACCAGGCCTTCTGAAAATTTATATTAAAGAAACTAGAATTAAGATATGGGAATTTCCTGGAATGTCTCAAGAGGAGACATTTTTAGACTTAATATCTACTCTCTCTCTTTTTTTTTTTATTTCATGTTTTTTTCTTGAGCTCTCTCTCCAAGTGTTAACAATCTACGGGATACCAAGTAAATATTCACTAACTCCTAAACCACCAAGAAGAAAAAATCATTTAATCCTCTACCACTTTTTGTAGTTTGCAATTCAGTGTTAGAGTGGAAAATAAAGAAATAACTAATTTTTATACTGAGAAGATAGGTGTGTTTTTATGGTGACAAAAGATGGAACAGAAGGAATACTGTGATTCAAGATGGAATTTAAGATGTTATCTATTCCCCCAGAAACCAATCCTAAGCAAAGAAAATTAACAATATTTTTTCTCATTAAACAGACTCATGACATCTTTTCCAGTACAGGTCCACATGACAGTTTCTTTTAAATCCAATGATTATATTTTGCAATTATTATTTACTTCCATAATCACTTTCATTTAGGTCAAAGAAAAAAAGATGAACATTCATTTATTCTGTTTTACCTGTTTTCTGGCATGCACCTGTAGGAATGTTTTCCTTTATCACTACAGTTTTAGGTCTGGGAGTTTCCTGTTTGGTTTCAGTCTGCAAACATTTAACAGACCATCTCTGATATCTGGTCAACCCTCAGCTCTGCAAATATTGACACTGACTGGATTTTCTCAGCAGAAACGGTGGTGAAGAGCATGAAATCCTTACGAAGCCATTTTCCAGTCTTTACAAGAAAACGTTTCTGTGTCCTGAGTTTAACCTGTTCTACTGTACAGGCAAGTGGTTTTAGAAAATCAAACTATAGCACAATTCCCAGCCTTGCTCTTGTCCCTACAGCACTGGTAAGAGAGTCAACACAGTGCAGAATAACCCACGTTCTCAGCGACTGCCTCTCACAGACTCATGACCCAGAGGGTTCCTCCCTGGGTTTGATTTCTCCCTTCCAGGCAACTAAGTCAGGAAATGTTAGACCTGGAATATAACTCACAGTCACAACACTGTCAGTGCTCAGAGTTGGGGGCTGTAAAATTTTTCAAATTTTCTCTTTGACAGCGAGAGAAGGAAACACTGTAAGACTTGAAAAATAATATGTTAGAGCTGGAAGCTTTTGCAGAGATGGGAAATGACACCCAGGGGCTGGAGCGTGTCCAGGGAAGGGAAGGGAGCTGGGGAAGAGGCTGGAGCAGCAGGAGAGGCTGAGGGAGCTGGGGGGGCTCAGCCTGGAGCAAAGGAGGCTCAGGGGGGACCTTCTGGCTCTGCAACCCCCTGACAGGAGGGGGGAGCCGGGGGGGGGGGTCGGGCTCTGCTCCCAGGGAACAAGGGACAGGAGGAGAGGGAACAACAGGGGAGGGTCAGGTTGGACATCAGGAGGAATTTCTTGCTGGAAAGGGTGGTCAGGCACTGGCAGGGGCTGCCCAGGGAGGTTTGTAGTCCCCACCCCTGGAGGTGTCCCAGGAAGGACTGGACACGGCACTCAGTGCTCTGGGCTGGGGGACAAGGTGGGGATCAGGCACAGGGGAGACTCGATCTTGGAATCTTTTCCAGCCTGGGTAATTCTGTGATAGCAGAGATGGCTGAGTCAGTGGGTGAACTCTCAGTACATTAATTGTCCCTCCAAACTCAGAAGACACCCATAACACCTCAGAATATTACTGATCACTATCTACATTCACACCCTGTAATGTGCCTGTGTGTCTGTATTAAATGTCACATTTACTGAAAATATAGGTTCCCTTAGACACAAAATGTATGTTCTTAATAGAAAACTTTTAAAAACAGGTTTTGTAAGGAATTAGCAACAAATTGTTAGTTTCAGCCCTAAATGGCTTGCTTATAGCTTTCTAATAGTAGCCTTTCTTTCAAATCTTACTCAAAACATGTTTTGCTACACTATGAAAACACATTAGGAGAGAATTTGCATAGGAGTAGGTCAAAGTTGTGCCTCGATGTTTGAAACCTGAATTGTGCCTGTGACAATGGGATGGGAACACACTGTTACTGTGTTGTCTGACACAGATGCCAACCACATTTAAAAAAAAAAAAAAATCAATGAGAGCAATGACTCATTTCTGAATTGCCAGTTTGGTTCAGAAATCACTGATTACTTCTTCTACAACAAGGTACAATGAACTATTAGTAAAAATGTTTCTGACAGGTTTACAAGGCTTCAAGAAAGCTGATAGCACGTGGTGTTGCTGCTCTGTAAAAAGCTCACCATTTTTCATTTTCCCCTTGTATTCCAAGGCTATTTGAATTATGTCTTCTTCCATCACTAACATATTTTGAAACCATTAAAGCCAACCCTACAGAGCAGAAGGGAGGGTGCATTTGCCTCAGCATTTGTATCAGACTGACCTCAGAGGTCACCCTAAAGCCTCAAGAATTGTTCATCCCTCCAGGCCACTGACACACAGGTGTCTGTGCAGCAGAACTTTGTGAATGAATAAACAGCAGCTTTAATCATAGAGGGGAAGCATGTCAAGGTGCTGTTTTTATGACGCTTTAATGGGATGGAGTTTAAAGTAGATGTGAAAATATTCGTGCCAGGAGCATTTGAGTAAACTGCAGCTAATTACAGATTACAATAGATGGATAAATGGGAATGAGATGCTATGCTGAGGGCTGCCTTGGCAGTTTTTCCCCATTTCCACTGAAAGCTTGATCACTTCTCTGACACAGAATTACCTGCAGATTAGAAACACAAATCAGGAAGACGTGAAGAATATGCACAGACCATAGTTTGGTGGGTTGGCATCCACTGGACCTTCCCACGTGGCAGTAAAAGCTACAGAAAGATCTTTTGATCATTCTGTGACAGTACAGCACACTGATAAACACAGGAGAGAAAGCTGCCCTGCTCTAACTGCAGTTGGGCATCAAAGTTGGTGCTTCTGTTTGTGCCCCTGGAAAGAAACAACATTCTTGGCTGCAGGAGAAATTCTTCTTCAACTACAATGGCAGAAAGATCTAAAATTAAATATTTGAGATGTAAAATATCAAAATAATTTTCCTTTTATGAAATTTAATAGATGGTTTCAGTTAATATATGTAGGAGTTAATGAAGTGAACTTTCCACATGATGAAACTGCCGTAAGATTTGATCATGGATGAGAAGAGGAATACAAGACTCTTCCACAGCCTTGGCTTCATATCCACTGACAGGATAATCAGTGCTAAGAGAGCTCCTGGTACAGGAATGAGGACTGGATCTGCTGGATCTGGGGAGACCCAGACAAGATTTGGGACAAACTGGTTCATCACCCTGCAGATGATGAACGAGAGTTCTTTTTCCAGCCCCACAAGAAGTGCACCATGGGTATGACACAAGGTTTTATGAGTCTGCCCCAAAGACATCACACAGAATCATTCAGGTTGGAAGAGCTCTCCCAGCCCATGGAGTCCCCCCTGTGCCCCATCCCCACCCTCTCCCCCAGCCCAGAGCACTGAGTGCCAAACCCAGACGTTCCTTGGACACCTCCGGGGATGGAGACTCCAAACCTCCCTGTGCAGCCCCTGCCAATGTTTAACAACCCTTTCTATGAAGAAATTCTTCCTGGTGTCCAACCTGTCCCTCCCCTGGCACAACTTGAAGCCTTTTCCTCTTGACCTGTTGCTTGTTTCCTGGCAGAAGAGGCCAAACTCCACCTTGCTACAACCTCCTGCCCTCCTCAAATGAGAGCTCTGGGCTCTAGAACCTGCGGGTTCTACATGAAACATCAGCTAAAACACAATATTCCCTCACTTCTATTTTCTATACAGACTGCAGTGTGGCAGCCTGCACATCACCACAGCCCCTCAGCACAGTTCTGTGTGTTCTATCTGAAGTTTTAGTTCACCAAGATGAAAACTCCCAAAATCAACTGATGAATTGCCTGCTTCCCAAATACAAAGATTGCTAAAATGTCTTATCTTGCAATACAAATGGAAACATCTGCTAATCAGATGTTCATATTTAAATTCTCACTGATAAATGTGTTGAGTGAATGGTTTTTTACCAGCTGTTATTTCTGGGGATTGCTGGACAAATTTTCTGTTAACAGGTGACAGAGTATCATCTGAAGACTAACAATGGCTATTTATTTTTTTTCCAGAGAAACACTATTGAGCAAAAACGCATTTCCAGCTAAATAAATCTGCACTTTTATGGGTTGAATTTTCAAGGTACAGCTTCACTCAAGAAAAAAAGGAAAAAACAGAAAGAATTTCTTTATTTTGGATCGAGTAAATCATTTCAGCTTCTTTTAGCACTGCTATTAAATTTGAAGGTTTCATACGTTAAACCAAAAATAAACACATAGGACTACACTTTTATTTAATCCAGTAATGAAATTTTCTTGTTCCAATTTCTAGCATTCTTCGGAGAAGGAATAGAACTGATTTTGGAGGGAGAAGGGAGGCTGAAATTGGTCCATGAACCATTTAGGGCAGGATAATATTCAAGCACCCTTTGGATACAGAACTTCACATCAATAAATAGATTATGCCTGCTCCCCACAGAAGGGACCATTTGGCTAAAATCACAGCCACACAGCCATCAAGATCCTTAATTACTGTTTCCAGAAGTTTATTAGGGTTGACAGAATTTGGCAAAAAAGTTTTCAATCGAGCACAGAAGGACTGTGAAGAAAATCATCCAGGGAGAGCCCAACATGCCAAGTTCCAACCCAGAGCAGATTTTTACTGCTAAGTAGATCTAACTTATAAATAAATCTTTTAAAGGCAGAATTTATACTGGAAACACTGACAAGCTCATCAAGTACCACTGAGCTGGTGGTCACAGCTGTTAGAAGGTGATGATGTTAATTTAGGGAGAGGATATTGCTTCAAACCCAAAGTGTGATGGATGGTGTCCCTCTAATGCAGCATCTCCTCCTGATGCCAGGGCTGGGCATATATACAGCTGCTGGGAAATGCATTTATAGTACCTTTGCTTGCTATAAGATACAGTTTCAACTAATCAAAGGTAATAAAATAATAATAGTGTTATTCCACTACACAACATGACAGCTGTAGCTACTACTCTTGTATTAAATACTGTGTCTGAGAGCTTCAGACCCCAATTACTTTAATATCCATTAGGCAGAAGCTCCCTCCTCTTCTCCACGGTCTTCTCCTGTTGCATATCAACTTCTTTACATTCCCTAACTTCCAGGATGCCACTCTACAGCCAAACAACCTCAAGCATTAGTCCTCCTACACACTGACCATCTCTCTAACTGTGGAGAAACTATAAGATCCAGGAAAAGGGCTGGAATTTAGGATCAGTTTAAATTCAAGCATCTTTCTACACCCAAAACTTTATATATATATAATATATATATAGAGAGAGGGGCCAGAGCACCACCCAGGGAAGTCACTGCAAGGAACTGCCAGGCTGACTTGGACCATCCTTCCCTTCCTTGGCTGCAAACAAAAACCAACCTCATTATTTAAATACTTCTTAAATCCACAAAGATGCTAAAGAATTAGTTGTAGACAGCACAAAACAACTCAAAAACTAACATGATCTAAAGGTCCCTTTATAGCCAGGCCTGAGATGAAACTGGAGCTCAGGACGTTCTTGTGTAGAGTCAGTACAGAGGGAACTTTTCAACTCTAAGTATTTTGTGTAAATGGAACTATTTCCTAAGCCAGAAATACCCATTATCATTGGCCAGCCAGCTGAGAAAACAGCCAGAGCTGCATTTCATTCCCACCCAGCAGATTTTGAGATTACTCTTTAATATAACTCCAGAAAAAGTATATGCAAGACTATCACTAAGTATCCCCTCTGAGTAGGGCTGAAATCCAGTTTAAATTTACCTAGAAAATATCCATGTTATTATCTATCCTCATTAAGGTTTGTTTGAAAAGTTCTCGCTCAACCATTTATAAAGCATTTTTTGACATTAATATGCACATATTTCCTTTCATCCATTTAGGAACGTGATAAACAAGCTGTGCTTCTCACTGATGAAGAACTGAACACTGGTTTGAAACATCAGTTATTTAAAATTCATAAATCAGCCTCAGCATAACTCGTTGCACAACTTCCAGCCCCTCATCCTCACCTCTGCTGTCAGTCAGAAAGCAGCAACCAGCCAGCAGTGTCCTAAGTGGCACTTTTGCTCATTCATTTATTGGTCCAGAGGAGTTCTGAGAGATGATTTTTGTCAAAATAGCTTCTCTCAGTATCTACCAGAATGTTAAACCTGCAGATCAGTGTTCCCACATAACATGTTTTAATCCCTTATTTAATAATAGATAATCTGAACACTAATGTGTTCTCAAAGTATATAATAACCTTGTTTCCTAATTCTATTGCATTTGTTTAGAAGAGTAATGCTGTTCATATTTATGTTCATATATAACAGGGAATGGAAACAGGACAAGGAGCTGTGCATTTCTTCATCACCAAAATAGTAACATCAGTGATACCACTGGGATTCACTTCACATGGAGTGGACTATTAATTTTGAGTCTCTACCCCTCAAACCACGTGTATCTAATATGGTCTGTACACATTACCCAGAATACTGCCAGTATCATATCAAATTCCCAATTCAGGTCCTCTGCCCTAGACCAGACAGATGCAATGACTCCCATCCACCTTCTCCTCCTTTCCTTCCTACACCTTTTTCTTTGTGGTTGAATTTTCCATGGCATAAATCCTGACAATAACACCAGCCTACCCACACACGTGGCAGCAAAGCCATTTTCTAATCCTACATCAAGACAAATTTGATCAGAAAAATCCTAAACTAAGTCACAAGTATCATGAACTTAAGCTTTTGATTTCATGAACTCTTGGTGTTTATGCCAGACAAAGGAACATTTTCCAGGTTCCTGGAATTTATTATAAGATCATAGAATGGTTTGGATTGGAAGAGACCTCAAAGATCATCTCTTGCCACCCCCTGCCATGGGCAGGGACACCTTCCACCAGCTCAGGTTGCTCCAAGCCCTGTCCAACCTGGCCTTGGACACTTTCAGAGATGAGGAGTCCACAAAATTTCTGGGCAACCTGTGCCAAGACCTCACCACCCTCACAGTAAAAAATTTCTTCCCAATATCCAACCTAAATCTACCCTCCTTCAGTTTAAGGCCTTTCCTTCTTGTGCTGTCACTACAGACCCTTGTGAAAAGTTAGTGCTTTAGTTCAGTCCACATGAAATGAGTTCAGCTCCTTCTGTCCTTCTACTCAAAACAAGCTTTACACTTGCTTGCAGAGAACACAATTAAACCCCACTAACATTCTCTGGTCCCTTTTGAAATGCCCACTAGCAGCACGTGCTGCCATGGAGAGATCCTGTATCCAGCCCCTGACACAGCAGGAATCATTTCACTCCCAGACAAAGCCCTGACTTGACTGGAGGAAGAAGACAAATTTCATATAAAACAGATCTAAAATGCAACAGCTGCAGCCGACCCAGACAAAGTCCTTTGGAGTGTTTTATTTGTGCACTCTGCAGCATTTAACTACTCTCGACAGGTACTTTGATGGAAAAGCTTTCAGAGCCATTTCCAAAGCAGGTCTGGAATCGTGGCAGCAATCAAAACTGAGCTACAGCTACACTGTCATTTGCAGACTGAACAACAACATATGACACATTTGGCCTCTTGGTGTATCTTTTTCTATCCCAGCTTCTTCCCCAATCCACTCATCATTCCATTACAGGGAGGAATTAACTCATTTCACATTGATTCAAGCAGACTGGCTCAATCCCTGCTGCTTTAGGAAGTCTGTCTCTGAACTGTGCATTTATTTCCACAGGTCCTTACAGAGCAGGTTTTCTGATTCACTGTCCTTCTCCCAAGACAAATAACTCAATTTTTCCACTTAATAATACCTCCATGTCTGGAGACATCACACAGAGTATGACACCAGCAAGAACCTATATAAGGATCATTACTATAAAGAAACCAAATGAACATATCACATCATCCTAATAATATACAAAAAAATACCAGTGACTGTAGAGGAACAAGATTCATCTCATTTAGTGTAAATTAAAGTTGAAATATTACTCAGGCTGTATATATTTTGCATGATACCTGCAGAACTAAAACAAATATTCAACAAGATAAATTTAAAAAATAATTCCCACACAAATTATACAGCACAGATTTTTTACAGCGTTTTCAGAAGTTTCTCAAACTTACAAAATAAAGAAAAACAAAAACATACCAGCACCCAAACCACCATAAATACAGCTGAGACAATGTTTTTCTTGCCTCTTCTCTATTTATTCTGACCAAATGTCCTTCAGTGGTTCTCACACTGCTGCTTCAGCAGGAGTTTAACACCAATAGAAGAACCAACCTTAACTGCTCTGAGACAAAGACATGAAATGGATACATATAAGTCAAAACAACCTTTGTAGAACATGTAGACCCCTTTTGTGTAAATACTCTTGAAAATACTCACCACTTCTACCACTACAAAAGCTGCTGTTGTACAACCAGGAGCCCCTCAGGCGATTTTTATCTGCTTTATATCAGGACTCTTGGGGCACTAACAGGGTTTAACTGCCCTGGGCAGACTCACCTGGGTCCTCAGTCCCATTTCAGCTCAGGTGTGAGTTGAAAGCTGCCCTGCTGAAGGTGCAAACAATACCATGTGCTGAAATCAACAGTATGGATTTTATTTCACAGCCAATGTGAGGTAGAGAGAGAGAGAAAGAAGTGGAAAGGGGAGAGGGACAGAGAAAGTGAGAGAGAGAGGCAGAGGATGGTCACCACCCACAAATCCAGCAGCATCCCGTTGGTCCATCTTCCACCCTGGGTTTCTCAGTGGCAGAGATCCTGGAGTTGTTGTTCTTCTGGGGGCACCACCTTTATACAGTCCAAGTTCCAGGTATCCATGTCACTGTCCCAGATGTTCCTATAAATTGGGGTGATGTGTATCAGCACTGCTTCCTTTCCCACAGTTTGTCCCAGAGGGAATTTTTGTGCAGATGCATTAACCAGGATGTGCTTACCAGACTTTACCTTCATCAAGCTTGGAATTAACACTTTCTCTGCCCTCTGTTCTTATCTCAAGTTCCCACTGTGGTGGCTGATCTTATGGCAAGTCCCTTCTGTGGCCTTTATGGTGTTTTGAGACAGACAATGGTGTTCTTCAGGTCCTCACACCAACCCTGGTTATCATCGCTGACCTGCCCCTGACTTGAATCCTTCCTGAGCTGCCTCATCCCTACAGACCCACAGAAGGATCAGACTTTTGGTTTCCCCCCTGGGAGTGTCCTTATGAGAGCCATGGGGTTGGACCTGCTCTCCTACCACGGCACCACGGGGGCTGAGCCCACCAGTTCCTTGTGCTTGAGGAGAACCAGCTTCCCCAGCCCCCTAACACTTCAGCTATAAATTTTCATTGCTTTCAAGCTGCCAGAAATAAAAACAAAGACAAAGCCTGGAAGAGCTGTACAAAAATCCATGTCTAGATGCACATCTCGCCCCCTCCACCCCCCTGGCAGGGTAATGTATGGCTCTCACTGACTCCTTTGCTGTATCTCCATGTACAAGTAAATGAATTCTCTGCTGGTCTTATGTCAATGTTTCCTAATGAGAGCTTTGTTTGAGTTTCTCTTTTCAAGTATGTGCAGAATAATGGATAGACCACGGTGAAATACGTCCCTCGTGCTCTTTGATGGAAATCATAAACTCTGACTACACAGCTCCAGTGATTTACAGCCCTTCCAAAATGCAAAGCAGGATTCATTCTGTGCAAGGCTGCTGCAGCTCTCCTCTGTTTTTACCTTTAAAATGCAATGTATAGATTTACACACATTTGATATAAATGAAATATATATATAAGTGTTTCACCTGGCCACGCAGCTATGCAAAAGGCAATGTTAATCATTTATCTGTGGCATTCACACAAGCTTAATGAAAGCTCTAGTCCTATAAGTAGGAGAATTAATAATTTTGGATCTGAAGAGCACTGGTTTTAAGTCTTTAAAAGGATTTATTTCTTACAACATAATGAAAGCCTGCTCATCTAAACTAATCATGGACAAAAGCTAAGCTTCATGAATAATATTTATATTTTTTGACAAACATCTAATGAACATACATAAATTAGATTTTCCAAGTTACTGAGAAGGATCATGATTTGCTATTGATAGACACAGAGAACCACTGCAAGAGGATTCCCATTATTACAACTGGACACTGAAGAACAAAAAATAGCCAACAGAGCCCTAAGCAACTGAAAGTCTATGAGTGTTCCAACACTGTCAGCCTACCCAAACATCCCAAGTTCACATTTTGTATTTCATCCCATTCTCTGGAAATTGAAGATAGTTTTATGATTTTAGTAGGCTGTGAGCAGGCTCTTACTCATCAAAAACTTACGTGCAGGTGTTTGCAGAACAGAGCCTTTTGTTGGTATTTTAGTAGCTAAGACAAATTATAGAAGTTATTTGAAGCATTGCCTGCATCCCACAAGAAGAGATTGACTTCAAATACACATTTTTAGACAGATATGCAATGAAAAATCACGTTTTATGCAGTAACTTTATGGTATGCTATATCCAGGCCTGAGTCTGTGTGTATAAATGTGTAACTATGCAAGTGAAAAAAAAAATAATCAAGTATGAAAGTAATGGGAATTAAATCAAAAAATTGTATTCCTAATTTTTTCACTCTCAGTTTGTGACTGCATTTGATGAAGTGTCTCTGTATTTATTTACCTGAAACCCTAATAACAAGGGTTTGAGACATTCAGTGTCTTAAATTTACTAAAGGGCTACATGTGTGCATGCAGAGAAGATGAATCTTCCTTAATTGCAGCCCTTTTTTTAATTATTAAAGTGAAAGGAAAGTTTGGATCGTTCTATTCTCTTCCAAGTGCTGTTGGGAGCCCACATCAAAGGGGTGTCCAATGTCATTAGAAGGATGGAAAACATCAAGAAACACATTTGTACTGAAACATAAAAATGTAACTTCAAAAGAATACTTCCTCTCCAGGGGTGTTTATCAAATGTTATTCCTTTACTCCAGAACAATCTTTCTCCCTATCCAAACACTTCCAAAGGAATCTGGCAGGCAGTTCATCACACCCCTGCCCTGGTTCCACTCTGCTCTTCTCCCCCAATTATGCAGATCTAAACACAATGTTTTCCTGAAAGCTGTGGCTGTCAAAGACTGCAGAAAACACCCTTATTTTTGCCTCCTCCCTGACAATTTATACGGCATTTCAAAGTTTACGTCTCCCAATGTTTGTCGACCTTTTTTTTCCCTACTCTTGACAACGTGTCACACAGCACTTTGTCTTCATGCCTGGATCACCCAGTGACCTGCTTGGGCTGTGGTAATTTATCCTGATCATACAAATAAGGATAATAAGAAGTGTAGAAAACAGAGATTTCTGCTTTAAATTCAGCGAGTAAGTTCTTAGGAGCAGCGCTACTCTACTTGCCTGCTCTACTTTTTATTAATAAAATAAACATTTTCTGTGTTCATGCTAATTTACACAAATCTCTCCCCAAATGATATGGCAGGGCTTTTAAAATATTAAACACTGCAAATATTCAGAGCAAATTCTGTCTTCTGTATGGTATTTTTGACTGTGTAACAGCGGAATGTGATATGAAGTGACTTATGAGTCAGATAAAATTCCTTTATTTGTATTTCTTCTTGGTTTTCTCCAAAAGAAACAAATCATTTATGACTATTAACAAAGGGTGGATAATACAGTCAATCAGATTGAGCCTTCAGGCTTCTGAAAACTGTTTAGTTTTACAGCTGGAATGCAGACAGCTGCTTTTGTTGATTTGTTGAGAAACTACAGGAGCTGGGGAAAAAAAAAAAAAAGAAAAAGAGTCCCAGCACTGAAAATAAGATCCCATTTTGGTTATCATTTTAGTAGATTAATGTTGCTTGTGGCATTTCTGTCTCTTCTACACTTTATAGATTTATGAAATCTTGTTTCTTATGGCAACCACAGCTGATGAGTGGGGGATCATTATTCACACTTCGCTGCAATCCGATGGGGGTTTTTTAGCTGATTTTTAAATGGGCTTTAATTCACTTGATTTCATGCACAACAACGGTTCAGACAGCGGGGGGTAAATTTTCAAGGTGGTGAGTGGGAGGTGCAGTGCAAGCACAAATCCTGTTATTTGTTAATAGGATTTGTCTGCATCCCTCTGTTTATTGCTTTGAGAAGGTGTCGCTGTCCCTCATTCCCAGAATAATCCCGTTGGCACCATCAGCTCCAAACAGATCTGGGCAGTTTCTGGTCCACGGGATGGAACAGCTCCTGAGCAGGACACGACCTTGGGATTAAACTCCCAAGTGACCAAGAGCTTCCTCGATTCTCTGATTTACTCTGCTGACCCCACTCTTTGTGCTTTTATCAGGGAATTTATCAGCATTGCAGGCAAAGAGGTGGCTAAAAGGTCTCCACCTTAAAGGATGATTTTCTAATCATTCCCACCGTGTTCTTACTAGTCTGGGGACATGTGAGACAAAATGGTAAGAGCTACACTGATACAAATGTGTTTTTCACAATACGTCATCTAAATAAGTGCCAAAGAGAACGTCACAAAACATACACATAGAACGTTCACAAAATGAGCTTTTATCCCACTAGTTGCACTTCCACTGATCACTACAGCTCAGTAAATTCACTTTTTTTACCATTTTTATCCCCTTCAGCAGGTTTTACACATCCTGAGCAAGGAAATACTTGTTTTCCTGCTCCTTTGGGCAGGACCACTCCCCTCAAAGGCACACAGATGGTGGTTTGGCTGCTCTCTTGCATTCCCACCTCCCAGTGGTGTGGTCTGGGAGTGGGAATCATGCAGTAATATGTATTTTTGACCAATTCTGAGTTCTTCAGATTCAGAGTAAATTATCTCACTTCTATCTTTCCTGTCCTTGCATATAATTAAATATTATAGAACAACTCGTTCCCTCCTCAGAAAGTCATAGAAAAGGGCAACTTTATATTAAACTGAGATTCAAAAGTTTAAATACTTTCTGGCACTTTTCTCCTGCCCAGTATGACACTGATCTTTTTTTCTAATTAAAAGGAAAAGATGTATCTTTTCAATGTTTAGTTCCTATTCTGTTCTCATCTTGCTGCATTTTTGAAAAAGGAAATCATGTCAGGCCTTGGTGCCGTACTGCCAAAAAATAAAAAATCATATTTAAATCAAATTAATGACTCACACTTCCCATTTTGTGCATTTTCTTCCATTACTCTTGGTCCATTGGTTCATCCATTTTTAAAAGGTTTAATTTCCTGTTGGATCATTGACTGAATTTGTAACAGGTTCTCTTTCTATTGTGAGCTTATGAGGCAAATAGCATTATGTTTGCCAGCACAGAGGAGTGTGTTCACTAAAGGCAGGAGCTTTTTTTTTTAATGGAAGAGGTGCTAGCAAATAATTTTCACCTGTGAGTAAAATGAAATAATTATTACTTTGGATGTTGAAGTTATACCAAAGCTTTTCATAAAACTCCTCCCTCCTCACAGGTACTGCCCATGTGGTACCACAGCATTTCCAGCAGAGCTGGGTATAGAAAATCAGGCTGATTTCATGTGTGAAGTGCTGGAAGTGTTTCTTGTAGCTGTTTATGGCCCCTGCCACATGCTGCTCTTAAGTGACTGGTTTAAGATGCTACCACAGTGTGAGCTGGGCCTTCCAGGGAAATCAGGGCTAATTTCTCCCTTCAGTTCCCTGTTGTCACAGACCTTCCCCCTACTTCTTCTGAAGTTGATAATGTACTTCAGAGGTGATGTCATACTTAGGCTTTTTGTGTTTTTACACATAAAATTACAGAATATCCCAAGCTGGGAGGGACCCACAAGGATCATCCAGCCCAACCCTCAGCCTTGCACAGGCCCATCCCCAAGAGTCCCACCCTGTGCCCCAGAGGATCATCCAAACCCTCCTGGAGCTCTGGCAGCCTTGGGGCTGTGCCCACTGCCCTGGGGAGCCTGGGCAGTGCCCAACCAGCCTCTGGGGGAAGAACCTTTCCCTGAGATCCAAAAGTTGTACACTGTTATGCACTAAGAACTTTAAATATGTGGGGGACAAGGTTTGGTTTTCAAGGCCACTGAAATAAGAGTCAGAAGAGGTTATGAGACATTCTTTGCAATGCTATAGGTAGCAGAATATCAAGTAGCCCAGAAAGCAACGTGCCAGGTGAAGACAAGGCAATAAAGTATTGCTCTAGACCACAGATATCATCTGAATGATGATCCTTATTTAGGGGAAATAAGGACAGAGCTTCTACTGAAGATGTGTGAAGACTTAGCAACTACCTTTTAAAAGCAATTCTAAGCCTGAGATGGACTCCACTTCCTCTGCATGGCCTGGAACAAGCTAAGGAGGAGCAGCTCAGATAAACTACCTACAACAGCATCCTCCTCCTGTGTCACAGTGACTCACTTGGGACAATGAACTGGCCACGACCTAAAGGACTTTTCTAACAAAGGGCACAAGCAAATGATGGGACATCCTTTGCTGAAAGGAGACAAGGGCTCCCAGTAGAAAAAGGGACACTTCTGAGGGAACAGCATGAAGCTGTGCCAGGGCAGGGTCGGGTTGGATCTCAGGGAAAGGTTCTTCCCCCAGAGGGTGGTTGGCACTGACCAGGCTCCCCAGGGCAGTGGGCACAGCCCCAAGGCTGCCAGAGCTCCAGGAGGGTTTGGTCAACGCTCTCAGGGACAGAATAGGATTGTTGGGGTGTCTGTGCAGGGCCAGGCGTTGGATTTGATGATCCTTGTGGGCCCCTTCCAACTCAGCATGTTTTATGATTCTATTCCACGACAGCTTTTCCAGGTGCTGATTCTTGGAGAGGGAGCAATGGAGTGAAAGCCAGGTAGCTGTGTCAGAGTTTTAATACATATTACTGCTTCAGTACTTTTTGAAGCCATTGGGAGCTGCTGTCAGACTACTTTCACAAGAGCATTAAGAGAAAATCAGAAGGGTTTTCAAAAGAGTGTTGAGGATCACACAGGATCACACCCTGAGAAAGGTGGGAAAGTCAATCCAAGATGATGATCTATCACCTTGTCAAAGTTATTTGCTTATATTTGTAGCAATGTGGTAAACAATGTAAGTCTAAACTCAAAGCACAGATGAGGCAAATTTATCTATATAGAGAGATAAACCAGGGTAACACAACACCAGTATCTGAGGGTTTTATACACATTGAAATGTCTCAATTGTTTAGGCAGCTCACAGGCTATTGTTGTCCAAGGTAGCTCTGGAATGCAGGAAATCCAGATGATCTGCAATATTTCATCATTTAAGGCAAGAAAACACACACAAAAAGATTCATAACATGCCTCTCTATTCTACAGTAATCAGAAATGTGATTTTGGTAATAACAGCTTTCAGCCCAGAATTGCAGCATGTGTCAGACACTGTGCATTGAGCTTCGAGAAGAATGAGGTAAATGACATATGGATGCTTAATAAAATCTTGGAGAAGTCACAGCCACAGTCAGCAGATCAACACTTTCACAAGAAGCTGTTCCCAGTGGGATCACCTCCTCCTGATGGCTGAGGAAACACTTCAAGCCGTGACAAGGAGGAGGAAAATGAAGAATAGAAAAGTTTGTATCCCACAGCTTTTTAACATCAAAGTCCACGGGACTTCATCTGTCAGCACGAGTTGTTTTAGGCATGGAAAAGATGCAGCTTTTGCACTGCAGAAGTGTAAGGTTTATATAAGGGGGATACAGGTGAATGTGTCCACACACCATTTGGATTTTTGGGATTAACTCTGCAACTTATGGATCTGTAGCTCTTGAGCACTTGCCTTGTGCAAGAGCTCAGAAATATCTCCTGTTTCACGCAGCTCATGTACTGGTCGAGTATCCAGCAGCAGGATGAAGATGCCAAGGTTCTGAATAATCAGAATCCTGCTCTGGGGCAGGAAGCAAAATAACTGGTACTTGCTGATTTGACACCACCAGGTTGCCCTGAAAGCAGCTGCAGACACCACAAGTTCCATAAAACAGATGGAATAACAGCTCACAGCCTGTCCTGAGATCCCTTCCTGGTAGCCCAGGAAGTGTCCTCTGCCTCCAGCAAAAGGAAGGTTTAGGATTTTGCCAAAGGAAATTGTGTGTTCCAGCAGCACTCAGAGTGTGCCTGGATCCAGTCCCCTGAGCAAAGGCCTCCAGCAAGTCTGCAGTGATGACCACTCTTATTTTAAGGACAAAATGAACCATAAAAAATGACAATAATTCTTTATAATTCAGATGAAAAAAGTGAGAGGAAAAGGTGGGTTTTACTGTTGGATCAATCACTTTATCACAGCAGGATTTAAAGCAAGGAAGACCAGGCTGTATTTCTGCTCTCAGTGGCCAAAATCACAAAAATGAGGACTGCAAACATCAAAGAAGATTCATATTTATGCACATGTTTGCATAATATTTTCCATACTCTTATTCCTGGCTCTCTTGAAATCTGTACTGTTTCTCATGGCAGTTAGGAAAGGGAAGGGAATACATTATAAAGGCTTACAAATATGTTTTTAATTTAACACTGGATCAAATATCCATGCATTTAGTTGAACACTGACTGCAAAATGGTGATAAAGACATTTGTGTAAAGTCTAATATTCCTACAGTGTGAGAATTTTGACTCCATGCTCTTTATTAAAACACTGAGCAACTGCAAAGAAAAGATACTCGGAGGAAAACTAGGGGAAAATGTAAAACAAATTATTAAAAATATAAATACATATTTTGCACTGAGGAGAAAAAGAGGATGACAGTCACGCCCTGCATTAGTCACAAATCCTTAAAGCCCCTCAAAATTATGGGCACAAAAGGAAAAATCCTGTGAGTGTGACTCATATATATGAAAAATTAAAGTACACAGATTAATATTTTCTTACACTGTCAATACTTTAAGGACTTTGATACTTTAAAATAACATACTAATACCAAAGTGCAGCTAAAAGTACTATTTCAATGTGAAACTCCTTTTTCTCTAAGTTTATAAATTATCTTCTTACTTTCATGAGTAATGTTTGGTTTCCAAAGAGCTGGAACAGCATTCACTTTGAGCCTCCCTTCTTGCCTTTAAAATAGTATTTTAGAATCTGCATATTTTTAAAACAAAGCTTTTGCCACCAACAGGTTCTTTTATCTTGTTACGAACACAAAAGCTGATTTTTAAGAAAAGCTTCAATTGTTCTTTTGCCCCCTACGTAGGATTTCTTTTGGGATTTGCTTTGGTTTGACTTACATCAGCCATACTCTCCCTGAAATTATAATGTAATATATGCAACCATAATGAGTATCTTGGTAAAAATCCAGGGGTTTATCCAAACAGTCAGGGAATACACAGGAAGTTTCCTGCTTTTTAAGGGAATATTAAGATTGCACTGCTGTCAGGGTGCACACCACGTGAATTTTAGTGTTTCAGACCATTAATATCAGCCTCTCTCCTTCTTTGAAACCTCAAGGTGGGAGTTGTGGTGCTTGAAAAGTTACTTAACATTTACAATGTACTGGCACTGCAGTTAAAGTAATTTATCTGTCCACCTGTTGTGCTCCAAGGAGGGTTTTAGGCAAAGTAAAAGCTCCACTTGGGTGAGCCAGGACTAACTAGACCCTCCTCCCACCAGTGCCACACCCTTGAGAGCTTTAAAGTGAGGAACCACCATCAGACACCAACACAGTTCCACCCTCCCTTTCCATAGATTTTCCATCAGCAGGACACACTCGCTGAGCAGGGAGCTAGAAAGGGGCAGGGGGTAAACCCCAGTGCCCTCCTGGAAGGCTGGAGGCTCTCCAGGGCTCTCTCCCAGCTGCTGTTTCCAAGGAAAACCACCCACGTCCGCGGCACCACAGACTTCCCGCAGCAATGAGCCGTGGAGGTCATCTCCAAAAGTTGTGCCAGGGGAGATTTTGCTTGGACATCTGGAAAATCCTGACTGCACTGGAAGAGTGGTCGGGATATGGAAGTGGTGGAATCACCAGCCCTGGAAGTGCTTAAAGGAATGCAGATGTGGCACCTGGGGACAGGGTTTGGTGCTGGGTCAACAGTTACCCTCCAGGTCCCTTCGCTCCTCCTTGGCTGAAGGGGAGGCATCATTCACTCATTCACTCAGCTCGTTCTTCCCCCCAGGTGTCACTGCCCTTCAGGGTTTCTACCAAATTCATCTCCAGATCCTTATGGAACAGCTGAGAAATGCAGGTTCCTACAAGTGGTGAAACTCCCTTTTATTTCAGAGCTCTATGCATTAAGTCCCATTTTGAGGCCTTTAAATGGATTTAAGGCGAGGGATGTTTCTCACACTTCTTCTTTACATAGGCTTGAATTTAACCTTTAGGTGGCTACTGAATTTAATCCACTTTATCCTTATTTTCAGAACTCTGGAGTTCCTAACTAGGAGTTTTGTAGACAGAGCAGATGGTGCTGTCTTTTCCTTCAAGGACAGAAAAAATATTGCAGTCAGATCCGGCCTCCTTAAGTTACATGGAATATGTGGGGCCTCCCTGTAGGACAGCACAGCAGAGCTGGTCCTGCCTGCCTGTTGGAAATGCTCTGGGTTCTCAGCTCTGATGATAATGAAGGATTATATTATATAAATAATGAAGAATTATAGTGCTTACTCGTGCAGCTCATGGGGAAAAACCTCAGAGCATACCAGGGACAAAAATTATTTCATCTTGAGCACAAAGCAGAGGAAGAGAAGTGCAAAAAATATTTCAGACTGGGGTGAGGAAGCTCTTTTCACCTGCAGACAAATTTAAAACTTAGAGATTTAGAGTAGATATTAGGAAAAGTTAATGGCTGTGAGGGTGGAGAGGACCTGGCACAGGATCCCAGAGAAGCTGTGGCTGCCCCTGGATCCCTGGAAGTGTCCAAGGCCAGGTTGGACGGGGCTTGGAGCAACCTGGGCTAGTGGAAGGTGTCCCTGCCCGTGGCAGGGGGTGGCACTGGATGGGCTTTAAGGCCTCTTCCAACCCAAACCATTCTGGGATTCTATGATTTTATGAGAACTGTTGACTAAAAAATTACACTAGTCTAAAGATAAGAGGAAACTTACACCAAAAGTGGTTTAAATAATTAGAACTTATTGGATTTATAAGTGGGTGTCTATGAGGTTTTTCTGAGCTCCACGTAGGAATCAAATGATATACAGGAATCAGGGCTTGTGGAATACAGTTATTTTTTAGCTTTACTTTCGTCAGTGCTGCAGTAAAGTTGACAATTGTCTTCCTGGTTTCCAGCACAAGCTTTTTCAGTAGATATTTTTTGAAGTTCTACACGTTTTTGACACAAAGGATTGCACTAAAACCCAACAGGACTTCATAAATTTGGCCCCAATACTGTTATATGGAATAAGGAATACAGAATTGGTAATTTTCCATTATCCAGAAATCATGCTGACAGATATTTAGCAGAACAGATATTTTAATGCATAACTCACTGAGTTAATATATCTTTAGGCAGTTTTAAGCCCCTGGTGATTCACTGTGCTCACCTGCCTCATTGATTTGTCCTTACTATGCCCCAATGAAACACACACATCATTGGGGGGAAATACAGAGCTCTACATTTATAAAAAAGAGAGAAAAAAAAACATATTTCAAAATCTTGAAGCATATATGAAATTTTTGTTCGAAAATAAAATACTATAAATATAACTAAGCACTCAATAAATAAAAGGGAGGGGTTTATTTTCAGATATAAGACTGTGTAAAACTTTTGCAATTACCCAGCTGCAAAAATTACTGACAAGTGAAATGAAGTTCTCCCAGAATCGATCAGATTTTTATTGGAAATCAGATGTAAACACAGTCTCCCGTTATCTGCCTCAATTTGAAACATATCATGTGGAATTTGAGCTTTGCAAGCACAGAAAGAGTGGAAATTGTAGGAATAGCCCAGGTTCAGAATAACTTTGTGATTCCTGAGAAGTTATTGAATCACAAAACATTTATAATTGCATTGAAATAAAGCTCTAAAAGTTTAATCCAGATTTTAAATAAATCAAAAATCTATACAGACACTTAACTAAGCGAATTACAAGAAATTTCAAAATATTTTTCAGATTTTCCAGATGAAGTTCAAAACTGGTTTGTTTGGGTTTTTTTGAATGGGAAAAATACCATGGTATTTCTCATTAATTCAATATTAAGCTTCAAACGAAGGAATTCAAATTTTGGCTATTAGTATCAGAGAGGGTACAACTCCAGTGCTGGGAAAGTTAATCAATGGAGCTGAATATTCTAAGAAACACAAGGAAAGATATAGAGAGGGCTGTAATTCTTTCTGTCAAGGTGTTTCTGTACATAATTCCTCACGGCCTGGAAAGCCTTTGAGCAGCACAAAGAACATAGATGGTGTGTGATCTGTTAAATTTGAAAGGCAGGAGAATATCTGCTTTCAAAAGGTCAGAGAAAGTGTTATTTTTTCTTTTCCTTTGAGTCTTGTCGAAATCACAGGAAGAGAGGAAACACTTTTTGAAGTGTTTGTGGTTATAGAAGAAGAGTTTGCTTGGTTTTCCTTTTAGTCAGAGCAGCCTATTAAATGACATTATCAGCAGTGGCTGAGATGGGCACTGAGGGATGAGAAACAAAGTTAGGAAGGGAAAAATCCCTCTGTAACCCTTGCAAATCATTAGTGGGTGGAAAGAGAAGTGTTCAGCACAGTTCAAATGAAACATTAGAAGACTTGAACAGGAGCACTGAGCATGATAAATTGAAACTTTTTATTCAGAAGTTAAGAATGTCAACATCTTCCAGACCAAAATTTCTACTGTCTTTTACCAAAAAGATTTTTGCAAGATTAAATCCTGATGGGTTCTTTTACCAGTCAACTGACATTGCAATCTTTAAAAACTTTTATTTCCTATATTATCATCAACCATTCAGTATGACCTATATTCCATAATCTAAATTAGAGGATATTTTGTTCCTTTTATAAACTCAGAGCCTGGGTCAAGAGTTTTCCAGGTAAGCAATGATTCTTTTTGTCATCTAATATCAGTCCAAACCTCTGTAGGTACCAAATGTGACAGGTCTGTTGATGGTTTTCCATTGCAGAATTCCCAAGTCCTGCATAATTTCCCTGAAATTAATTTTTTCAGAGGACCAACAGACCCTGGAGGGAAACCAGATAAGGGAAAGGAGGTGCTGGAGCATAAGAAGTTTGTAACAGGCAATTGAGGCTAAAACAAATCTATTATCAGTAGGTTAACATTTTGTCTGTATTTTTTGTACTTGTTTGTACTTTCAACTGCGAAGTTTAATTTTAAAAAAACAATTATCTCTAAATAATCATTCTTTATTGAAAAAATAAAATCTGTTGTTAGATATTTATTTCATTCTAACCATACCAAAAATAGCACCCTTCCATTCTGTGTCAAATTTATATTTGCTTTAAATCTACCTCATTTTTAGGGCTCGAGCAGTTGGGTTGCTCACTAACAATCAGATAATTCCTCAGCACCATTTTAGCCCAAGAATGTTCTGGAATATCAGCTGAATTTCCACTTCCAGCATTTCCTTTGCTTCCATAAGTGGAACCAGCTCCTTAAAGGATGTGGAGATGCTTCAGGTCCCAAAGGACAAGAGTCCCTTGGGGTCCAAAGAGACCCTGTAGAAGTTCTGCTCCTCCCTTGCCCTTACAGGGTGGAGTTTATGGACAGGTGGATGTGAAGAAAAGTGGTGCTTTTACCAAAATTCCACTGCTGGAAGTGGGAGGAGGGAACAAAGCCATGCAAGACACCAGGCCCCAAAAAGCTTCTTGATTCCACGTCTTTCTTCCAGCTCCTGAGTCTGAGTGTCTTCCATGTCACCCAAACCTGCTCCACGCCAGCTTTCACCTTCCCTCTTGACTGAATTTGAGGGCAGCAGATGGGCTCTGTTTATTTTAGGGATAACCTCATCTGCTGTTTATATTGGGGGAAGGAGAAAAGTGCTGGCTGATGACTTCCTCCTGCCACCTCCAGCTGAGGCTGACATTTGTTTTCTAGCTGGTATTGGTTTCTAATTATGCCTGGATATTCAGAGGATCAGCTAATTTGCTCCGTAATTTTTGGAGGCAATTTTTAATTCCCTTCCCTCCGTTTCCAGATCTGTGCTAATTTCATGGAATTATTAAATATGCAAATGTAGGGGGGACTAATCCCTTTGGGATCCCCTGGTGGTTCAGCTCAGGTGTGTCTGTAGCTCTGTATCAGAAATACAGAATCCCAATCCAGGGAAAACAAGGAGCTTTTGGCTTCCTTTGTGTTGTCCCACTCACTGCAGGGGATCAGTGGGTCCTTTCTCGCTCTTGGGCAAAGACAGGGAAATAAGGAGCCTCGAGCAGAAAGTAGACACCAAATTGGAGAAAAGGAGGCATTTCTGAACTAATGAGATCATGGAAAAGACCAAAGTCAGCAGCATGGAAGGAATGAGGGCACATTCTCCAATCTGTGTCATCTTCCTTTGCATTCTGTGCTCAGACCTTAGCCCAGAGTCAAAATCTTATCATTAAAATTCAGAATTTAGTGGTGCTTCGGGGATGGAGGAAAAGAATGAAGTGAATTTGCACTGCTTACTGCAAACACTTCTAGTGCTGTTTCCAGAACATTTCAAATAAACACACTCAGAGGTATCCCACAGGGGCAGTGCTGTATGGAAACATTCTAGTTATAGATTTTATCAGTTGTTATTGCACCAGAAAGAATTCAGGAACATTTCAAGTTGGTTGTAACATTTAGTCTTCTATATATTCCAGGTTTGTAAAGCTGTTCCTTTTTAAACATCCAGGCACATTTGAAATAATTGAGGCTGTTTAACAAAGTGAAGTTAAGACCTGTGCACATTAACCGAGGTGCTATTATCTCCTTTTCAACATTTTTTTTCTCTAGGAATGCTAAAATCTATACATATATTCATGTAATTTCCAGAAATCACTTGAATTACTTTACAGTTTCAGACCACATGTGTTACATTTGTTCTGTTCTCTCTCACTAACTTGTTTAAAGGGTGATATTATATTTTGTAATTTGCAACAAAAGAGTCTTCTCCTGATCACCCTCATCAAAGCAAGACCCTGCGGTGAAAAATAAGTCAAAATAGATTGTTCACTGTCAAGAGAAAAATGAAACAACTTTTTGACATCCATAGAATTTAAGCCAAGTGACTACAACTGGCACTCTGAATCCATCACCCCAATTATTTACTCTTCTTTCTGCACCTTTTCCCTAATGATCTGCCTTAATTAGGTAGACTGGCTTCATATGGAGGCTTTCCCTTCTTTTATTCATACCTGGTGTGATTTCATTTATGTTTGGAGCAGAAATACAGGATTTAAGGAATACAGAACATCATATCACTACAGTAAAATAAACACTGGGTTCCACTGAGCATCCAACTCCCTCATTTCAACTGTGAACATTATTCTGACTATCTCACATGTCAGAAAGAGCAATCAAACACTATTTTCTAGAGGCCAAAATCACCTTTAGCCTTGTTGGCAAGCACCTTCTGTAATGCTAAGCTGGCACTACACAAATTTTGGGGGTTTTCTGGTTCCTCCTCTTGTCATCACTGCACAGTCACAGAGCTTTGAAAGCAGCAGAAACCTTCAGTCCCAAAACAGAAACAATCAATTAAGATGAAATTGTTGTTCTTCACTGAAAAAAAAACCCCAGTGTGGTTACAGACAGATGTTTTTGTAATATGGATTCTTTTGTGGAGCTGGAGCAAAAAGAGGTTTCTTTCTCTGTTGTCCTGAGCTCTGTCATTGGTGTTCAACTTTTCTACATTAAAAGATGCTTGTTTTTAGCAAATTGCTGGGAGATTTCCTGAATTCCATTTACCTCCCAGAGGTGTTAGTGATTTTTAAAGCAGGTTATCACAGCAATGTGGTACATCACTGCTTCCACCTCCCCTCCCTCCTCTCAAGAAAACAGAAATCCCAGAAATCTTCTTATTCCCAGTTACCAAACGATGAAGACAGAGCATAAGTAGCTTGCCCCAAGTCGAGTCCCTAAAGCCTGAATGATCTGTTGAGGATTCAAGTGAAAATTAATATCTTTTAGAGAGAATTTGCTGGATTATAGTTAAAAAAAAGCCCAACCAAAATCAACCCAACCAACCCAGTTTAATTGTGAGTGCCTCTCTTGTTGGTTCAGCAAGAAAAAGGCTTCAGGGTCTCTTTAGATTTTGGACCTGTCACTTTAAAGAGCACCAGAATCACATCAAAAACAGCAAAAAAGATTCTCTTCCTCTTTTTTTCCCCTCTCCCCAGGGACAGCTCAACAGTGTCTCAGTATCACAAGAACGATAGATAACACCAGAGCACTCAGAAATCTGATTTTATTTGCTCAAGTCAAAAACTTCCCTGTCTGGCAATGCTGGGATGCACATAGTGGGATGTCAGACAGGTGTGATTAAAGTAATAGTATAATTAAAAAGAGCTAGATGGGGGCATAAAAAGGGATTTTTTTCAGGCTGGTTTGACTCACCAGCCAACAGCTTCCTGCACATCTTCTTTTGCTGCTCTCATGACAGAGTCATTTTTGTTTTCTTCATCTGTCTTTTATTTTAAAGGGGATTTTCATCATGAAAGAGGAAATTTTACTGTCACAGACAACTCAGGAGATACCCAGCAGGAAACAGAGCTCTGTCCTGTGTCCCTGTGGCACAGGGAGGGTGAGTGTCAATCTTTGAAACCAGAGGAGTGAACCCAGACTTGGCTGATTCCAGAAACTCTTCCCACTTACCTTTAAGCACTGCAGGAATAATACATGACCTGTCATGCAGAATTTCCGTGGCAGAAATAGACACAGAAGAACTGGTTAAGCCTCTGGACTCAATTTGTTGAAAAATATTTTGAAATTATACAATTTATTTTTAAATATTAAAGGAACTGCTGGTAACAAAATATTTTAAAGTTATCATAATGAGATAGCAATATCTTATATCTACTATTATTATTATTATTATTATTATTATTAAGCCATATCTTATCTCAAAATCTGATTTCTAAGTGTGTCTGAATAGGTACAAACCTTCTCTTTAAATCCAACAGCACATCTATACAATGAATTTACTCGGGAATAATTTGTGGAACAGCCACAATGTCTCCTGCAGGTTTCATGAAAGATCCAAATTGTAGGGGTTTTTGAGGTTAAAGACTGTTTAGAAGGAACAATGAAGATAATCCTGCTTCCTATATCAAATTGCAATGGTATTTTGTAAATGTATAAGTTAAAACCTTTACTGGAAACAGAAAAAAACCCACTTATTTTCCCATTCCAAGTCAGGAAAGAAAAGGACAGTCGTGAACAGCAATTGGAGGAGTGAGAGAGACCCAGTGCTGCACAAAATCAAATAAAATTGGGCTGAACCCATAAAATTCCAGATAGATGTGTGTACCTCAAATGAATTTAATGTTCTCTTTCCTGTTTTTCTGATTTTCCTTCCACTCCCCCAGACAAAACCAGTTCTGTTTAGAAAGTCAGTTTGTTGAGATAATTAGGTTCCTCACAAAGAAAGATCATTAAAATTATATCCACCGTGTTCCACTGACAGAAAAGAAGCACTAAATAGAAATATCTTGCATTGTTTCAGTGGCTTTGAATTTTCCTTCTTAATGCCTGGAGACTATTTATTGTTAAACATTTATGTAACCAGGGTATTCTTACGAGTGATATAAATGATGAGGTGCATGGAATAATAAGGAAAGCATATATTTTAGTAGCTACATTATATTGCCTAATATCTTAAATTTGTGTGCAAAATACATCCCAAATATTTACATCCAGCAAGAATTAGGAACAGGAAGCAGTGTTCAAGCACAAACTCTAGTGGACTTAATTTCAGAGCTCATCTCTCCAAAAGCCAACCCAAGGAGATGAAATTTCCTCGTAGATTTAATGTGCAAGCTTTAAAAAAATCTACATTTCCTAATAAGGGGGAATTGAGTTCCTGAGTTTAGGCCATGAGCTGGGCTTTAGAGAGGATTTCAATGCTGCAGTGATGTCCTTTCCCAGCTCCAGGAAATCTCATTGCCAAGCAACTCCCAGGCAAAGCCAAAAGCAGCCTGGGAAGATGATCTATTTTTTGCTTCATTGTTTGCTCCCAGCAAACTCATCTTATTCCAGAATCTGGGCATGGCTCTGAACTTCTGCATTTCACTGCATTGAATGGGAACACTCTGCTTGTACCAGACCAAAAAAAAAAACCCAGTGGAGAGGCCTGGAACTTGCAGCAGGGCTGGGGAACAAAGAATTGCCTCCCATCCTCACGTTCAAAAGCACTTCAGAGAAAAACCCAGCAGTGACAAACAAGCTGGGAGCTCATTGCAGAGCTGATGAGTGAGTTGTACATAATCCTCCCAGGCAGGAGGCCCCTGGAACCTTGGCAGCCTTTTGGGATGGCAAACAGATGGTGGGAAGGATGCAGTGACAGCTGAGAAGGCTGTGCACTATCTATAGCTGGGGTTTGCTGTGAGCACCAACCCGAGGGGTGTTGGGAGCACGGGCAGCAGTGATCTCCCCTGCAAACTCCAAAAAAACCACGTTAGGGAAGCAAAATGCACACATATGTATGATAAAGAAACAACACTGCTCTTTCACATCTACCAAGGGCAGATCTAATTATATTCTGCAAAGGGTACGAGGGGAAAGATGACACCAAAAAAGCTCAGATTTTGCCTGGGAACTTCATTATTTGCTCTTTTATTTTGCTTAAGCTGTTGTATGTAGGACCAAAGGAAAGTGAGTAATTACTTTTGCCTTATCCACTGTATTTGTCCATTACTAATATTTTTGACAGATGGTCCTGTTAAACTCAGAGATAGAAAGGAAAGCATAATATGTAGTAAATACCATAGTAAAACCAATAACCCTCCATTTTCAGGATCTCTAACTGTTCTTCCAAAATAAAAGAATTTAGATTCCTTTATTGATAAAGCCTTCTTAAAAAAATAAGTCCGTTTCTGTTCCTTGTTTTCTCTCCCTCCCACCTTGCAAACAGTCACTGCCTATCTATATATTGAGGGGAATTGCCACAAATTTAGGGCCTAGAATCTTTCCCCTTCTTTCCCTTTGCCACAAATCCATCCAGTGCTCCCTCAGATTCTATGTTGACAAAGGCAACCTTGTTTTTTGTGGGCAAATGTGGCCTTGAGCACATTTTATTTGTGACAGTGCAGGTGAAAGAGTAAGAGTTCAGAACACATGAACTACCCTTTGTGCAAACAACAGGGAAGAAAAATAACAAAAACTAGCAATTATTAATAGATATCAAGTCTTGAATATGAGATAGAGCAGAGGGACACTGCCAACCCCACTACATAAAATAGCCAAAAACAAAGGATAAAACAAATACCCTCTTCTAGGCAGGTATGTAGGAGTTGGTAGTAGGGCATAACTTAGAAAATATAATTAAAGTCACAAAGATATGATGAGAAAAGAGATTTAGACTCTTCTCACTGTGGCTGAAAGTCACATGCTTAATGCAGCTTCAGGTTCTCAGCTGAAGCTGCCACAAAAGGTGATGAGAAATCTGCACCAAAAATTCTGCAGAGTCCTGTTTGTTCTCCTGGAGAGCTCTAACACACATCTCACAGCAGGCAAATGGAGATAACTCAGTGCCAGCTCAGCTCTGGGCTGTGATCCTTGCCAGCACAAACACAGTGGAAGCCTGCATGGAAATATCCACCCAAAATGATAGGAAACAACCCCAAAGAGAGGCCAACCCACCTGCAGCCTTGATGCCAGTTCAGACACCATTGGCTACTAATATTTGAAGACAAATAAAAAGGATGCAATATTGGCTTTGATTTCCTCTCTTAGGGTGCTGGATAGGCTGCTCCATACACAGATGTACAGCATTCCAGAGGCATTCCCTGCCTGTTTCTCTTTACCTAAAACAGCCTGGGAGGAAATTCTGTTTTCCCCCAGCCAACATTTCCTTCTGTATCTACATTATGACTTTCCTTGTCCCTTAACTGACTAAAAATAACAGTCTCAGTGTGCTTATATTTTAACCTTCAGCTCAACTTCTGATATTACCACTGGAGTTAGAACACCAACGATGAGCAATCAAATTTGAGTATAAATCAACAAGTCAGAGGGGTGTAAGTAGATGGTGAGGTTATGGGGTGTCAGATACTCCTCTCTCTGCAAGCCACACTCATGGATATACCCATCTTATGCTCCCTGATGTGAAATAATTGTAATAATATCTGGTCTCCCAATTTAGACTCCCAGCTCCAAGTTCCCAGCAGGAAGCCTTGGATGTAACTGCATCCAAACACTGCACTGATGAGCTGAGCAAGCACAAGGACCTTGGATTGGCAGAGAAGATGAGCAAATAGACATTCAGGAATATATAACAGGATAATTAATCACCTGGAAAGACTGAGAGTAACAATATAACTTCCTGTGAAACCCATTTTGATACAAAAGATGCGACCTTTGGCTGATACATCCACGCCATGCAGTGAAGTGAGGAGTTATTACATTATTACACCAAAACCCTTCAGATGTGCAGAACTACACTGCAAACCACAGGCCACGTTCAGAGATCATTGCTCCCAGAGCTTGGCTTGCAGATGTCACTTCTGAGGTTACATCTCTCATCTCTGCCTGATAGTCCAGCCCTCAGTGCGTAAATCTGCATCTCCCCCCAGTTGGCTTCATTTTGCTCTCACTGAGGATGCAAAAAACTACAAAGCAGAAGGACTCTGAAGGATTCAGACCATCAGTGTTGCCTGCTTGTTCATTCCAGTACCAGGCTGATTTTGTCCCAGAGAGCACAAACTCAAGCTGTACCACCAACACACACCCAGACGCCACAGGAAACACTGCAGGCATGAAGTTGGATGACTCATGAAATCACAGAATGGTTTGAGTTGGAAGGGACCTTAAAGATCATCTTATTCCACCCCCTGCCATGGGCAGGGACACCAAGGGCTGACATTTTGCCTGTACTTCAAATGCAGCCATAAGGTCTATTGAAGTAAGCCAGCACTACTTAAATGAAAACCCATCTTAGCAATAAGATGTTCTTCATCAGAAAAGTCAGGGAAAAAAAACCCTTTAAAACATACTCCTTTTAAGGCAGCAGATTTTCAATGTTCACAGCCCCTTTATCCCACCTGCCCTAGTTCAGTTCTTGTTTTAGCTGCGAGAAGGTGAATGAAAACTTCACCTGCTTCTTGGAACAGACCCTTCCCAGCTGTATTAGCTCTTTAACTAACACATAATCAGAAATTAAATTTTCACTACCAGCTGTAGAAATGCAGCTCAGGGAAAACTGCGAAGTTTTAATTTCCCAGTGCCCCCATTATGCTGCAGCTGGAACAGCCCCGTGGTTTTGTCAAGATCCACAATTCTCTTGTACTTTCTCTTCCAGGTTTGATTCCAGGATGTTGTCACAGCAGTGTATCCTGGAGGAGAATTTAGAGGCAACTATTGCAAGAAATGCTCACTTTTATGGGTCTCTACTCTGAAATCTTTGCAGAGGAAAAGAAAAAAAATATATATATACATATTTATATGTCTTTGGGCTTCTCTTTATGCTAATATGTATTACTCTGAATTACAAAAAAGAAAAACTGTGTTGCATTTATACTCAAAATAGTCTCAATAAACATAAAAAATACAGCTA
Source organism: Neopelma chrysocephalum (assembly GCF_003984885.1). Classification (NCBI taxonomy): domain Eukaryota; kingdom Metazoa; phylum Chordata; class Aves; order Passeriformes; family Pipridae; genus Neopelma; species Neopelma chrysocephalum. The sequence continues at coordinate 15,078,570 of NW_020897809.1, read as the reverse complement.
TTTAAAATGACAGCAGTTTTTAAAATCTGTAATTTATAAGGGTGTCTTTATAATTTTCATATCTGCAGGAAAAGCTGTTGGGGCAGTTTTAAAAGCTCACTGTAACTGCAATTGTAAACATCCTGTAGAAAAGCATAAAGATAAGTTGCTCATTTGCATTTTTATCTGTGTTGTCTTACAGCCATTAATTGTGGAAATGAAACAGAGAAATATGTATTGAACCCCAGGCTACTAGAAATTAATATACACGGAGAATAGAAATATCTGGAAGTTAGGAATGACCTCCATGTTTCAGGGAAAGATTAATCAAAGCCCAAGTTATAGTTTCCAATTTACTGCAAAACAACAGATCCTATTTCATAATAACTATAGAAACAACACCCCAGTTTTAGCAGCACTCAGATTATCTGGATAACAAATAACCAAAGCCAATGCTCCTGGTTTTGGGCCATGAATCACTGCACATGAAAGCCAGGAGAGTGTATGTTTGTTTAATTGCAATGAGCTTTAATCAGAGTAGTGAGTGTCATATATACCTTTAACTACCCACCCTCACAGAGCTGCCATTTACATTCATTTTCAAGCCATTCAGGGCTCAACAGGGCACATCCGAGCTGATGGGAATTGTCAGAGTTGCAGGAAAGGCAATGAGGCCAATGCAAATTTACACCCCCACGATGGGCAGTTGGTTATTTAAAGCAGCAGCCACCGAGTCCTGACTCAGCTGATTTCCCTGGCTCACGGCCCACCGGGGCTGGGGATGTTCACCAGGGCTGGGAAGAACTCTGAGATGTGTCAGAGCAGAATTTGACTCCTGGTCGTGCCTCAGAGTGGTACCCCTGGCAGGAAAGTATTAACTGCAAATGCAATCAGCTTAAACTCATTGCAGAAGCAGGAGAATTCTCCCCAGCCATGCAAAGCTCCAGTCCCCATGGAACACGATTTTAATTTAACGTTCTTATGTTAATACCTAGGAAATGTCATGGCATTTAAGCTGCAGGACTGCATTGTAACCAACTTCTTTATCAAATTTCAGGCTCCCTACCACCAGTCTAGAGAGGTGCCTCAGATGGGGCCAGCAGAAGGTAAAGAGGGCCAGATGCTCTTGACAATTAAAGCCAAAGGCTGCACTTCTGTGCCAGTATGGGAATGCTGGGCTACAGTTTCCCTGTGGCCAGGAGCCAAATTGGAAAAAATATTGATTGCAAAAAACATACAACATGTGGAAAACGTATCTAAATGCATGTGAATCAATACTGAGTCTTCTCAAGTGAGGAGCTGGCATATCTTTTGACATACCTGACATTTTACCTATCATTTGTGAGGCCAAAAATGCTTCCCAAACTCCCATGGAACAGTCCAACAACTGCTGAAATGCAGAAGTGGGAGCACAGGGATCTGTAAGCAAATAGAGCCTCTCATTTGAGCATCTTCATCACTTGTTAACTCCACTGAGGACTCATCAACAATTCTTTTGTATCAGTCATGAAATTATTGTTATTATTATTATTCCTGTGTAGCAGGTGTGTCCTGGTTTTATTTTTCAGGATGTATTAAAGTTTCCAATGCAGCAAATTCACATTTATTAAGAAGTAGAGAAGAAAGGACAAAAATAATCTCTTTTTGCTACTTGAGAAAATAGGCAGACCAAGGGAATTATGAAACTTCCCCAGTAAACCCATTTCCAGCAATTTCTCAAGCCCCCTCCAGGTTCCATCTCTTCACTGTAGCCTCACAGCTACCCCAGACAAGACTGCAGATGTGAAGGCAGAAAGTCAATTAAATATCCCAAACCCCAGTCAGCTTTGCAGATCAGTCTTCTCTCTGAATTTCATTAATACACTTCGAAAATAGAGGATTGCACTTCCCTTTTTGCTTCTGATAAGAATCAGAGACACACAGATAACCAAGATCCTAATTGCCATCAATTTGCAGGGAGACTGGTCTCTTAGCTTTCCTAATACAGCTGGTTCAAAATTTTTCCTTCAATCTCCATTTCCATCTCCACCTGCTCTAAAAATATTGATTTTCACCTTGCTGCAGATAATTCAAAACCTCTTGCATGTTAAGATCACTTGCAATGACTTCTTACATACCAGGCTTCAGTTTGGGTCAAAAAACGTAGTTTTACTCAGAAACATAAATTCCAATAAAAACAAAACACTATTACAGCTGCAGTAAAACTTTGTAAGTGCTGAAAAGACTTTTTTTTTTTGTTCACAATCCATTACCTGCCCAGCTGTAATTCCCCATATCCCATTTTACATCAGGACTTGGGTTTTCAAGTCACCTTGATGGATCTGAAAGCATCTCCCTTCTCTGCACATCTTATTATATAAGCAAATATCAGGGAATTTTGCAACCCAGTGTGCAGGACGACTGCCCAGGGCTGGAAACAGAAACCAGATGCTTTTCAGTTGCTTTTCTTTGTCTCAAAGACCTAGAGCTGGATGCTAATTTAATTTACACTGTTTCACATAGATGTTGAACAGTGTGAGGTGTGAGAATGTGCAGGATCACCCTTCCCACAGGAAAGGCAGCTCCCCTTGGAGATCTGGGAAAGGAGAGCAGAGCCCTTGGAGGGCACTGGATGTAGGGATCACTCTTCTGCAAAACACTTCTCATTCCATGCATGCCCAGGGCCCAGCACATGAGCTATTTACGACTGAACACCTGTGTGATACCGCAGAGGAAATGAGTAATAAGCATATTAATGACACCATTATTAACCAATTAATTAGTTCCTGCCTCCTGCATCAGAATACTCTGTGCTTTCCCTGTATAAAGAGCAAAATGCTTCTGTCCACACAGGTGAATATCCCAGTTCACCTTACAGCCAGAGAAAGTTAGCAAACATGGCTCTCTGTTTGGAAATCCCTTTGACCAGGTGCTTGGTTTTGTCTAGCAGCAATTTTAGATTTTTTCCTCTTTTTTCCCCTCAAAGGAACACATTGGTCTGTGTGCATCTGCGAGCCTGCCTTCCATACAAATCCAGTCCCTTTCCACTCCCACAGCTCCCAACATAAAGATGAGGAGCACAAAAAGGACTGGATGATGACTGATGGCACGAACAGACAAATGGCATTTTCTTTTTATGTAATTGTAGCTCTCCAAGCAGCAGCATTAGGGCAGAGCCTTCAGAAACAAACTGTCAGCTGTAGGATCCCACATTAGCAACATCATTAGCCAATTCACTGTTGGATAAAAACCTTCTCATCTTAAACACTCCTACTTAGATTGAACTTCACCCACCCATGTTAGTCATTTAATTTTAATGTTTTATTTCACTCAATGTATTTTTTTTTTGTTACTTCAGAATTTAATCTCAGACACATTTTGCTTTTTAGTGCAGAAGCTGTCTTTAACCTTGCTGTACTTCAGCTCCTTGGCTCAATACAATGGTTAATGCCATTTTCTACTGAGGTTTAGAAACATGAAAAAAATACAATGTTGATGAGGACTGTATTGAATAGCTGACTTCTCATTATAGCAGAGAAGTTCCATTATAATAGAGCACAGAGATTACCTTTGGGCTAATAAAATGAATTTAAAAAAAAGGATCTAAAGCTGGACTCTTGCTCACATTACAAAGATTACATTTGCTGCATGTTTCACCTGAGGCCCTCAGCTCATGTTTACCAAGACTTAAATATCATAATCCCCATGAGAAGACTAAGGCACAAGGAAATTAAATAACATTTATTCTTTAGAATATTGTTTAGAAATACCAATTTCCTGATCACAGATGCTACTGTAACCCAAGCCCGGGTGGAGGGGCTGGAATTGCAGCCAGTCCATGGGACACAGCTGGGAAGGTGCACTTCTTCCCCTTTTTCTCTCTCCCATCTTAGCTCAGACCTGTGCTCACCATCACCTTCTCCTCCTGCTACAGCAGCAGAAATTCTGACCAAAGATTCTCAAGAAAAGACACAGGTGAGGGTTTGTCCTGTTTTACCACCTCAGTAAATAATTATTGTTAATATGTATTATCTATTTTGGGATAAGCAGGTTATCCCCAGCATCCTACTGTGAGCTCTGAGAGATAAAAGTCCCTTCTCTGATGATCTGGAGTTTCTTCCTGGTCCAGTGGAATTTTGTGTACAAAACACCACAGTGAATCTCGTGGTGCTTCAGCAATAACTTGCCATCACTGTGTTTTTGACAATTTGGGATAAAAGGTTAGTAATTCCTACAGCTCCTTTTCAAAAGAAATGGACCTAAAGGAACAATTATGGCAGCTGAGAAAAAAAAAAGCCTTGCAAGGCCCTGTGCCTGACATTCTTCTCTTTCAGTGACCTCTAAGGTCTAAAAGAGAAGGTAAAGATCCAGAACTAGGAGCAAGGAGCCAATGTGACCTTTTCTTTAAGCCAGACAATAAACAGTAAAGGGTATTGTTAATGCAGGGCACAGGCATTTAGCCACATGTCTCATTAACTTTAATGGGAATCTCTCCTAAATATCTGAACATCACTCCAAAACTATCCCCTAAAGTGTGATGTCTGGGGGAAAAAAATGCCCGGAGAGAACATATGAAAAAAAGAGAAACATAAAAGAGCAAGTCAGATACAAAAGTACACGTGTGGGTGGGAATACATAAGGTTATTTGTGTGTTCCCTCTGAAAAGTGGGATAACCTCCCAACCAGACACAAAGGTGCTCCAAGGCATTCAACAGAGGGAGAATGTAACCAGAAGCAAAAAAGGTATCAAAGGACCAGTTCCATTAGCAGGAACAGGGATGGCTATAGAAAAGCATAAGGAGAATCCATAGGGAATATCAATCTACAAACCCCAGTGTGACAGTTTTATGTTTCACCATAATTTAATATAATAGAGAGATGTAGGCACTAAAGCATTCAGGTTAAAGTATTCATGAATAATAAAATCATATTCATTTTATCTGGTCACATTCTATTCCAAATTATTTTATTACCTTCCAAAGGGTAAATCTGGCAAGGTTTTTGAACATGTTAAGATAATTTCAAAGTAACTGCTTAAGTTGTTTAAACCTTGAATGGCTTCTTCCATTCTGAAAGCTAAGAATGAAGAAGGAGGAGAGGAAAAATCTAATGTGCATCTAGAACAGAAGGGGACAGGCTGTACACAACAGGAATGGAAAAATAAATTTGCTTACAGAGAACTTCACATGTAAACATCAAAATGTTTTGTTCAAAATTAGCTTTCAAACTAAAAATGGCAACACGCACGGGGCTGCTCTTTCACATACACAGAATTATCACAGCTGGCTCTGCTGATAACAGTGAGCATTAAGATCCCTGCTGATAAAAACATTTGGCATTATAGTCCCAAACTTTTTATTGTTCTTTCTGAGCCTTTGGAGTGAAGCAGCAGCGAGGTGGTGGCACTGTCCAGCCACCCGAGCCTGTCCTGTCCCCCCTCCCCACTGGGACTGCTGCCCCAGGGAATCCAGAAACTGCCACTTCTTCACCCCATTGTGCTGGTTTTGGCTGGGGTAGAGTGAATTTTCTTCACAGGGGCTGGTGTGGGGCTATGGTTGGGATTTGTGTGATAACAGAGATGGTTTTGTTACTGCTGAGCACAGAGCCAAGGCCTTTGCTGCTCTTTGTGCTGCCACCCTGGAAAGGGGGAACATGGGAAGCTGGGAGGGGACAGCTGATATTCCAGACCATATGACATCATATCCAGGATATAAAGTAGGGGGAAGAAGGGGAGGAGATTCATAGTTATTGCATTTGTCCTCCCAAGTCACCCTTACACACGATGGAGCCCTGCTTTCCTGGGAATGGCTGCCCATGGGAAGTGGGGGATTAATTCCTTGTTTTGCTTTGCTTGCATGCAAAGCTTTTGCTTTCCCTATTACACTGTCTTTATCCCAACCTACATGTGGGTTTTTTTCACTTTTACTCTTTTCATTCTCCCCCTCGTCTCCCTCCCAGGGGAGTGAACAAGCAGCTGTGTGGTGCTGGGTTACAGCTGGAATTAAATTACCACACCCATCACAAAGCCACTGCTCCATTCCCATTGGAATTCCTGCTGTTGGCTCTGCAGCCCCACTGGCAGAGCAAGGACACCACCACATCCTGCCCTTCAGCTCCTCCTGTTCTCATTGCACTGAGCAAAGACTCTGGAGCTGCTCTCAGGAGCCAGCACAGGTTTTCCAAACTGATTAAGCTGAGCTTTGTGCTGTGCTTTCAGGCTGAGCTTACTGCCACACACCAGCAGCACAGGGAACACCAGCCTGGGAGGAGCACCACAGCTTCTTCCAAGCAGGGCTTTCCAGAAAAGGCACCAAAAATTGTACCACATCCACCCACCCTCACAGTTATTTGCCAAGTTATTTTCAGCCCCGCAAATCAAAGTATGAATAAGAGATATTTTTATTTCTAGTATTTCATGAGCTTTGTTCCCCTGCAAGCCTCAAGCCTGATCCAGAAGAGCTTTTGGGCACATGCTGAAAGCACATGAATAACCCAATGGCTTCAAGCTGCTTGGTTCCTCCCTTGCACCCTGGGATTTGGCACGATTTCCTAGAGCCAGGCAAAGGAAACTGCAAATCATTAACTAAATAATCTTTGCCCATGACAAAGACATTAATCAAAATGTCTGTATTCATGTTCCAGAGGGGCATTTAAACCATCATCTATTCAGTTGCTCCAATATAGCCCAATGTCACTTCTACTGAACGGCATTCAGATTTCCTTCCCAAAAGTATGACAGTATCTAAACTAATTTTAGCTTTATGTAACAACTTGCATTTAAAAAAAAAAAAAAGGCAGTATTTATGGGACTGGGCAAAAAAAAATCTGTTGTGAAAGTCAGTATTGTGTCAAGCAAAGAGAAAGAAATATTCAGCATTTGAGCACATGCAACCTGTCACCTGGACAAAGTTTTTTTAATAAAAAATAGCCAATCTTTTCTCCTCAACAGTGCAAACCTGATTGTTAAATTCCCATGTGCCCCAGTACCTCCTGACTCTCATTTCTCAACAATTCTAATGCCTCAATTTTAAATCTTTCCAGAGCAAATATTCAACGGTGCACAAAATGTAAATCCAGCCAGCAAAAAAAATCCCCAAAACAACCCACATCAAGCCTATATCACCGAGCATTTATTTCTCCTCACAGCAAAATGTTTTTGTCATGAGCTAAACAAAACACTAGGCAATAAATCCAGAAATCCTGTTATATTACACAAATTATCCCACGATTGGAAACAAGGCTGTTTTACCTCTCCAGCGAGAGCAAGAATCAAATGCTAAAAAATAACTTTCCAGGAAATGGTGGGTTTCTTGATTATTTTGCTTTATAATAGGAAACTAAGGAGAACCAAATGGAGCTGACACTTTTCCACGTGAGTCCCTGATATAAAGTACAATTCTGCCCTGTAAGGGTGGGGAGGCCCTGGCACAGGGTGCCCAGAGAAGCTGTGGCTGCCCCTGGATCCCTGGAATGTCCAAGGCCAGGTTGGAGCAACCTGGGCTAGTGGAAGGTGTCCCTGCCCATGGCAGGGGGTTGGAAAAAGATGGTCTTTAAGGTCCATTCCAACCCAAAGCATCCTGGGATTCTGTAATAATTATGGTACTGAACATGCCCTTCATGTTGGAAAACATAATAATCAGTAATTCTGAAGATATTATATATAATATATAATACAAGACCTTGGAAAAATGTGGGAGTAGATGTAGTAAATTATCTAATCATGGTAGTTTTTAATGCAGGTCCTACTGGCTTTGATGAAGTATTTTATCATCTTGAATTATGCCTGCAGAGAAGATAAAATGACTGACAGCCTGTCCTGGCAGGGGCTTGGGAGCAGCATATGTCAAGGCATCTTAAAATAAGGATTCAGCCAGCAAGAAAAGGCTTCCTGAAAGAAAAGGTCACAATTCCACATGTATCAGTACCCTCCTCCTTTAATTAAAAGGTGTCCAATGTATTTAACCAATTTCCCATCACCTGGGATAGGGACCTGGATTTGGAGTGTGCAAGGACACACAGGTGTGTGTGGCTCCAGTGGCTCAGCTCCTCCCTCAGCAAGGCTTCTACAATCTTATCACTCACAGAGCTGATAAATTCTAATGGGTTTGTGTCTTCCCCACAAGAGCGGGAAGGGGAAAAAAGTAAAGGGGATCCAGTAAATGTAAAGAATTTTTAATATATTTTTAAATGATGAATTGGTGCACTGCTGTCTTCTGAGATACACCCAGGTAACTTTTATTTCTTCAGTCCTAATCAAGACCTTTGCTTATTGAGCTGTTCCTTACACAACGTTCCCACAGCAGAGGTGACCAAGGCATTTGTACTGATCTCATTTACAGCTTCTGCTGATTATTTCCTGGATGATGTTTACAGGAGCCCATCAGCAATAACAACAACAAAGTACTTTGCTCTTCATTTATGGGCTGCTGGAAGTTGAAAGCATTGAGAGGAAAACCTTCCAAGCATGTAGGTTGATGTTTGGCCTCCCAGCTGTTCCATACAGCCTCTGAAAGTTCCCAGATCTGTGCAAAATTCAGAGAAATTAACCTATTTCTCAGAAATCTTCATTACCCAGGACCTTGCACTACCCTCTCATGGCTGGATTCACCACTTCCTGCTCCAGAGCTCATCTCTGGATCTGGAATTAACCTCTAAAGTTGTTCATATTCCCATACCACTGGCCATGACCTAAAGCCCCTGACTCTGTTATCTGTTCTCTGGCCCAATCCAATTCCTGCAGCAAACACATGGGATAAAGAGAGCCAGGTAGGAGCGAGAAGGAAAGGAATAATCAGCAGATGAAGTTTGGGATTGCTGCAAAATGGAGAAGTGCAGAACCACGAGCACAACAAAGAGCAGCTCCCTAACACTTGTGAAAGTAGATGGAAGCATCCAAGAAGGTCAGATACATTTTTCTCCCATACATTACTGTCAGCTCCACTAAAATCACCTGTCACAAGCTATTTTTTCCTCACAACAGGCACTGTGGCTCATGCACTCCATCAGGTACATCAGACAGGACAACAGAACACGGGTTACCTTTATGGCCTGAAGACCTAAATTCTTAGTGATTTAAATCTTCTATATCGTGTGCCAGAGCCACAACAGTAGATTGAAAGCACTTGCCTCAAACATCCCCTTTACAGGTTATTTCATCCATGAGTTTCAACACATAGATCTAAACAAAGCTGGAACATCTCCACTGTGTCAGCCAGTCAGCCTCTGTGACAGTCTCCCTGTGAATCCAAAACTCAGCCAAAAAAAAATCCTTGAAAGGACCAGGTTGATTGTTTGACTAGAAAAGGTACATGAATTTCCACCCTGAGGACTAAGATGTCTGTTCTTTTTCACACATCCAAGTTAAATGTTATTGTTTCAGAGCTGGAGGAGGTTGTGGGCAGTTGGGGTGGGTGGGCTTTTTGCTGAAGAGCTCATGGACTGAAAAATAGTTTTAGGGAAGAAAAATAATAAAGTATTTGACAGGTGGGTCATGTCTGAGTAATAGTAACATGACAAAAAGACCACAAGAGTTTGACTGTGATTTTCTTAATTTAGGATATTTCCAGAACTCACAGCATAGAGTTTGAAAAGGTGTTAGAAACTCAAAAATTAACAACACAGTTTGGTTTTCAGCAAAGACAATATTTTAAGTTAAAAAAAAAACTTCACTGTGGGCAGAAAACCAATAAATCGTTTCTGCATTCAACTCCAATTTCTCTGTCAACTTCTCTTGGATTGTGCACCCAGGAGCTTGATGAGGACTAAACTCCAGGCTACCTCATCTGCAGTGTGCAGCAATTCCCTGCTAGAGATGTTCATTATGTCCACAGGCACTGGTCCAGTGGAACAAGTCTGCTAGACAGTTATTGCTGGGGTTTAACCATAAAAAAATACATTAAAATATCACAGTAATCACAGCCACCTAGGCCCTGCCATGACAGCAACAGGAATAACGAGGTCTGGCCGGGTGAGCCTGGCTGGGTCACTGCTGGCAAAGGAGTGCAAAGCCATGGGTTTGGAGATTGAGCTGAGAGTTCAGGGAATTTACTGGATGCTCTGTTGGCAGCAAAACCAAAGAGAAGACTTGCATCTGCATTTGCTGGGCCAGGCAGTTTTGGATGAGAGATGTGCTGTAATTCCTCCTCTTATGCCATCCCGGAGCGCAGGGCCGGCTCCAGGCTGCCCTCGGGGGCTGTGTGAGCAGAGAAACAGTGGCCACCTGCCTGGGGGGCAGAACTGCTCGTTCAGAGCAGGTCCCATTGCTGCCTGGCCAGATGAGCTGGTGCCTTTGGGCACCCAGGTGGGGCTCAAGCTGTTGTTGACCTCTGAGGCTTTTCATGGGCAGCGTTGTCCTCACCAGAGACCATCCCTTCCTCCCACCCTGCAGCAGTGAATGCCAGCAGGGATACTCAGCCAAGAACTCCCTGATTGCACATGGCTACTGAGGGCAAGATAAAAACCTTGGAATGAGCACAGCCAGGTGCAAACACAGTGGGGAATTGAGAAGGTGTAAAGAAAGAAACATCCCATATCAGCTGCTCCACTCCACTATTCTTTAGATCCACCTTTCAACTGCTTCTCCCCATGCCCAGCAAAGTCTGTTCTGGCCTGTGTTGCCTCACTGGTTTGTCCCATATTTAATTCATTAAGCTTAGCAACAGACCAGGGTGGGGGAAAAATATAAACTGCAAAAGCCACAGCAAAGAGATAAAACAAACACTGCTCCTGCAGCAAAACACATCGAGGGGCTGGCAGAGGGAACTAACATTTCAGTTGGTTTAGAAGGGAGGTTTTAGCTTGATGGATGTTTCTGCTGCATATAGGCATTCTTAAACGAAAATGAAGCCAAGCCAAAAATATTTATCAAAGGTCATCAACTTATTATTAGCTGTGTAATAGCATTGCCATCACTTGGGCTTGCAGCTCACTGAAATTCTGCTCATTGGTTTGAACAAGGTTGTGCCAGGTAATGTTCCCATAAAACTAAAGGACAGTTCTTGCCCTAAACAGTTTACCTGTACAACAGCATATATTGCCTTTGCTACTGCCTCTCTATTTTTACTTGTCATAACACAATGGGAACAACACTGATGGTACTACAGAAAGAAACTGAGATCTCATCTGTTGGATCTGAAATTCTTACCTCCTGATCTCTTTGACTTCCATGGGAAGGTTACACCTGCTCCTCTTCTGGCTTCCTTCCCTCCCCCACACCCTCCCAGCTCCACTCTTCGTGCAGAGGATTGGGAAAAATGAAGTTGGGTTTATGTTAGGACAAGGGTGTTCTACTCCAGTTATTTATTGCAGTAATCACCCCATGGAACTGTGCTTTCCTCAAATTGCACATATAAATTATCAGCTATTACTCCCTCCTGCAAAGGTTAATGCAACCTCTTGTTTTACAGGTATAGTGAAATTTAGAGGTTAAAACATGCTTATGACTTGATTTTTCCTCCCTGCTTCACCAGCCACAAGGTAACAGCCAAGGAAGGCAGCACATTACCATGGGAGCAGCTGATATGCTAACTGGAATTATATAGAAGTTTTGTGAAGCATTCTGAAATGCTATACATGAGCTCCGAGATCTGGCTTCTCACTGCTATTCATTTTTCAATTTTCAGCTTCAAAGATCTTGGACATTCTCCTCCAGGCTCATCTACAAGCAGGAATCCAAGGTCTAATCACACTGGATGATTTGCTCAGACACAGGATTTGTTGCAGCAGAGTTGAGACAAACCAGCAGAAGAAAAAAAAAAGGAAGGAAGCTTATGCAATATTGGAGTTGCTTTTATTTTCCCCATATGCCATGACAACCGTATTGTCCTTCAGAGATGCAAGCAAATTTACCTTGTGGAATTCAGTTAAGATTATGACGGGTTTTGTGCTTTATAATCTGCTTCTTACAAAGTCTTTGGTGCAAAACTGTGCTCGCTGTGGTTCCACATTGGGTTTTGTTGGAGATACAAGAGCCCTCCTGATTGCTGACAAAACCACCACTGGAATGAGGATGTGCTTAAACAAGGGATTTAGGAAGAGAGGCACAGAGGATGCCATGGCCAATTGGTGTAGACAGCCACAGGTAGAATAAGAAGATGCCAAGGAAATCTAACGTCAGATGCTGACAAGGGAAAAAGCCTTTCAGTGATGAAACTGGTGCAAACAGGAAGGTGAGTGATGTGTAATCACCATCTGAGCAACCCATGGGTGTTAAAGTGCCTCTAAAATCTGTGGGGAACTATTGAAAGAAGGTATGAGCAATAAGTAACAACACTGATGTTATTTCATATACATGACTTAAGATACAGGTATAAAACACTGAAAATATAATTCAGAGCCCATTGATACAAGGTTCCTCCACAACAGGGAATTATTTAGGTTGGAAAATACCCACACACCTCAGCAGCACATCCCAGTGCACATCTGGGTACTTCTAGTGGTGGGAATTCCTGCCAGGGAGCCAAGCAGGGACTGGAGGTCACCACCCAGAACCCGCAGTACCTGAGCACAGTGGGCAGCAAAGGTCCAGGGGCAACCAAGAGTTGAGACCAACAAACAAACCTGTGATGACAAAGCAGGTCCAAGGTGCACGTAGGAAGTCCAGACCCAGGTCAAGGTGAATTAGACTCATAGCCAAGACAGAGACCACCCCTCATTCAGCACAGCTCAAACCAAAATGAGAGCCCAAGGCTGAGCTTAAATAGAGGCCCGTGGGTGGAAGCCCCAGGTGAGGTTGCTCAGGGCCACCAAGATCTCTGAGTGCCCTTGAGGTCCCTCCACACCCTTCCCATCTCCTTTTCCCCTATTCACAGCGTTCAAACTCAATAATCAACACTAAAAATCATCCAGGGAGGACGCACTAATGAGACATAAAGGTATTTTTTCATTCACAAAGGCTGTGGGACTGGACCCTCAGCTGCTGCACATTCCTGGGAGCTGTATCAGTAACAGCAGAGGAGGATTTAGCACCTGATTTTGTTCATATAACCTCTCCCATTGACCAGTCCTTGTAATAATCTGAGCATTTAAATGAGTTCTTATTAGAAAAAAGTAACTAGAACTGCAAAAAAAGGAACAAGGTAAGGCAAGGACAAATACATAATTATCTTGAATATGAAAAAAAATGGTGTAGCAGAAGTTCATGTTCCTTTGTGTGGAACACAGCCCAGTTAATGTACAATTTAGATGCAATAGTTTTCTCTGGCTGGGAAATCAGTGTGAATTTTTTTTTTCCCTTTAGCTTATGCTTTTACAATTTTCCTGAAGAACAGAATGATGATGGAACTGAACTGCAGCAGGCTGGACAAATTCATTAATGACATTAGCAAAATAATGATTTCAAATATGTGTCAGCACAAGCAGCAGCACCACAGTTCTAGTGAGTCTTTCTTCCAGCATCCCATTTCTGCCTTAGTGGGAACACCCAGCTTTGTCATCCCCACTGCAAGAAATAGGAGGTCTTAAAAAAGCTCTATTTGCCACCTTCCTGCACATGCTCTCCTCATAATTTCAGGTGTCCAGGCTTGAGCTGGCGATCAACCATTGCCCTCCAGGAGAGGTTTGAAATAGAAACAACCTTCTGGGGTTACTTATTAGTGTTTCTTTCATAAATCAGCCATGGAGATGAGCAAAACAGATGTTTCTTCCAACTAATGAGACACCCTTGGGTCGGAGCCACAGCCCCTCCATAACACAATACAGGGTGAAAGAAGGCTCTGTGTCACTTTTGCTTCCCTGCTGGTCCTGGATGATCTCTGAGGTCCCTTCCAAGCCAAACCATCCTGTAATTCTCTGTATCTGCTGTCTGATGCACGGGGTGGTCCAGCACATGCTGCTGTTTTCTTCCTCACCTGGTCTGAGAATTTCAGTGCCTGTTCTGGAGCCCTAAAGCAGCAAAATGGGTGTTTCTGTGCACACAACTCCCCACGCGTGGAATTTGGATGGGAAATGCTGTCTGAGTCTAAAATTGAATGTTTATAACCCACCAACACACTGCAATTTGGAATACCTTTAAAAAGATGGAGAAAGGAACTGCTAAATTGAATCATGAGAAGGCAAAGTGAAATGGTGAAGTGAATGGTGTAGCTGGGGGAGGCAGCAGGAGCAGGAAGCAATTTAAGAGAACCCCACTGCCCTCAGGACATGAGTTATTCATCAAATCAGACCTATCCAAAAACCTGGGCAGCCTTTAGACTGAATATTTTTTCACCTAAACTGTCTGACTGCTCGCAACAACCCTCCCCTCCTTTTTCATTTTGCTTTGGGAGTAGTTCAATCCTGCTGGAGGCAGGTCCTGCCACCACTGAAAGGATGGAAATACAAACCAAAGCAAGCAATAACAGGCTGTCTGCAGGATCACTTTGCTCCCTCTCTGTGTCTCCCTCTGTCCCAGCCTTGGTGTTGTCCATCCAGTCCATACTGACACCTTTCTGCCATCACCTCTTGGGTTCTTGCTGTGTTTCAGGTCTCTTTTTCACAATTTTACAGTGCCTGACACAGCCAGGTCTGTGCTCAGCCAGCACCATGGTTATATGCACGATTTATTTATTATAATTAAGTTAATGATGGAGAATTACAGTGCAGGAGATATTGGGAGAGTCCAGTGAAGGAACCAAACCATATAAAGGTATCAATGTGCCCACTAACCCTTCAGACAAGACCGTGAAATGAGACTTCCAGGGCAGTGTGTAACACTGAAACATTGAATATATAAATAATAATAATGACTAAAGCTTTGGTTTTAGAGCTTTCATCACAAGTTCTGCTGATGCATTGAGAAAGTTTATAAAGCTCAATGAGAAATTTTAATAAGGGGTAATAACAGCCCTCTCATCCACTAAAAGTACCTGATTCTGACCTATTTTATAATAGGGTTATTCAAAATAACTCCACTGACATCACAACCCGCTGGGGCAAGCAAAAAATAGAACCAGTCCCTTGGTATCATAAAATAACCTGTCTGGGGTACACAAAAGAAGCATGAGGGGAAACCTGAATAAATATCTTAATAATTAAAAAAATGCTAGAGCAAGGATTTTTTTTTTTCTAAATTGGAAGCTCTTTTGATAAAATACAAAAAGTTCACGACTGGAAGATCTGGAGCAGCTAAAATGCAGCCATGGATTGAAGATGCAGTGATAATCTACATATTTGATTGCAGCATTTATTGCCTCGATGCAGAAATAGTGATGACAACACAAAGCCCCAATTTCTCCTGTGGAAATACGTGTTCCTGTATTGAGGAACTGGGGGGGTTGTTAATAAATGGGACAGAACCATCCAGAAACTGGGCCAGGGTTCACTGTCACACCTCAGCAAAGAATTTAGGGGTGAAGGGAATGAATCCATGAATAAAGGCTGGGATGTAGTATGAGATCTACACCTGTGCTGTGGGACCAGCTTATAGGGGCATCACTAGTTTGCCTTTAGCTCTTGGGTGTCCCCATTTCAGTGGTGTTGGAGCTCTCAGGCTGCTCCAGTTGAGCTGCAGAACAAGACTGAGGGACACTGGGTTGGGATGGGATAGGATGGGATGGGATAGGATGGGATGGGATGGGATGGGATGGGATGGGATGGGATGGGATGGGATGGGATGGAATGGAATAAAATGGGATGGGATGGGATGGGATGGGATAGGATGGGATGGGATGGGATGGGATAGGATGGGATGGGATGGGATGGGATAGGATGGGATGGGATGGCTTCAAAGCTATGAAGAGGCTGGTTCTGGGGTTGGATGCCATCCCATGTATTCCTCACAGAGTCAAGGGTTCCTCTTTCTATCTTGAACACATAGGCTGTGCTCATTCTCAGTGCATCAGAGTCCTGAGGGGAAAAAAACCCTGTTTTCTCTGTCCTCTGGAAAATAATTAGGTATAGAAAAGGAAATAAAGCTGCTGTCTTGTGGCAAGGTGTCTACATGCCTTGAGTGGGTGAAAAAAGAGATGAATGAGGCCTGCAGGTGACCAGGGCATTGACAACACAAAACCATCAAAGGCTGAGAATCTTCTCACTTAACTCACTTCATCTTTGCTGGATACATGTGTTTGCAAGCTGATGGGAGCAGACAGAGAGATCCAATCCTGCTGATGAGAAATCTTACATTAAACCTGAGATTAAAGGCTCTGCTGTGGCACATGGGCACCTGGATACACCCGAGCCAAGTTCAGCTAAGACACAAAAATGAGGGACAAGGGCTTTGCAGGTCTTTGCTGCTGTTGGCACAAGTAGCCTTGCTGTGGGAGACTTGTCTCTTCTCCCTGTAGCAGGGAAAAAACCTGCAGAGAGGGTAACTTTAAAGTACTGAAATGAGGAGAATCATTAGCTGGAAACCCAGTTTTTCATGGAGAACTGACTCTGGGGTGGTTATTTTATTGCCTTTCAGGAGGCAAGTCCTGAGAGAGTCTTTTTCTTTCTCCCTCACTAAGTGTTACTGTGGGTAAGTGAATGACATCTCTTGTCCTTCAAACCTTTCCTCTTCCTTGGAGCTGTCAAAGTGCTTTTGTCAACAAACATGAATAGATCCAGCCACTACTTGCTGTTAAGAAGCAAACCAAAGTTCACTTCAGGCTCGTAAGAAAGGAGAGGAGACAAAAGAAACCACCTTTTTTTTAAATAAAATCTCATTTTTCTATTCGTATTTGAATTACCTTGACTGTTCTTTCATGTACTAAGCTTCAAGCTTTTCTAATTTGTGAGCTCCTCTTTATTTGTTAAGGTTTTTAAATCCTTAGTTGTTTGTTTCAAGTTGGGGTTTTTTGGGGTTGGTTTTCTAAAGAGACATTCTTCTGTGTTCCCTGCTCTGCTATAGTACTTTCAGGAGAAGAAGAGAAGTATGATCTCACTTGTCATGCTTGTAACAATTCTATTAGCTGATCCAAAAATAAACTATAAAAAAATAAAAACCCCCACCTTTTGTGGCACGTTTCAGCAAGTGCTGATGTCCAACCTGATCTAATAAAGGTTTAAATTGAGGTTTGAAGTTGTAGGAGGTGGTAAAAATGAATGACCTGTCGACAAGGATTTACCTCTGCTCTCTCCTCTGAAAGGAATTTGCTTAAAATTCCCCTCTTGCAGCTGTGCCTGTGAGGATCCCACTCTCTGACCTCTGTGTGATTAGTTATCCACCTTTTTTGCTGTCTCAGTGCCCTCAAACTTTTCAGCCCCCCTCCTCTCTGCTGCATCTCAGAGCTCGTGGGATCTCCAGTCTCCTCTTCCCCCCACATTTCTTCTCTCTTTGCATGCAGAAGTGGTGGGTGACCTCCCCAAACACCCCACAGGCAAATCTCCCCGTGGATTGACCTCCCATTTCATGGAATAAAGCTGCAGTGTGTCTTTGTCAGCTCCCACCTGAGCATATGGTGGTATTTTAGTTGTGAATAATTTCCTCGGTCTCCATAAGGAGGTGGGAGGAAACCACGCACACAGAAACTTTGGTTTATCCTTGGGGCCCAACCCAAAGCTCTTTTTGGTGTTTCATAAATGACTCTGAGTGAAGAGTCTTGGAATAACCTCTGTCCTCTGCTCACTGCAGACATCCCTCACTGCCTTGGGGTGTTGGGGGACTTTTCTCCTCTTGGGGAGGAGGTTGAGGGTCCAAATGACTCCTTCAAATCTCTGTGACCCCATGATTCCCAGCTGGTGTGGCTTTCCTCATCCAAAACCAGCTGTATTGGTCACTGCACATTCCATGTTTTCTCCAGATCACTTTGGCTTTTGGACTGTGGTCATCAACAGCTATGGATCCAAGGAAGGGAAAAGACAGGACTTCCTTTATGCTTAATACTTGTGTTTAATACATATGGACATTTTTAGTATTATTTTATGGATTTATTGCTGAATATTTTTAATATTTAAATTTATTTATTATAAATTAAAATTGCACACGTTGAAGATTATTCCATTATGTACCTCTTTTGCATCATGCTACTCTGCCCTTTATTAGCCAAACTGAAACAGAGACCAGCAAAGTGAAACTGGGAAAACCTATAGGAGAAAGTTTCCCTATAAAATGTGGTTTCTTTCAAATAAAGAGAAATATCAAAGTCTTCGCTGTTCTGTTTCACAGCTGTAAAGTAGAAGTTACATGAAGGACATTGAGTTTCTCTGGTGTAAAAGGAGTGCAAACCAAATCAGAGATATTTTGCTCCACTTTTTTTTTGTCATTTAGCGCTGAACTGAAGAAACAGCCCCCAGAAAAACCCCTACAGAAGGTAACAGATGTTTTCCTCTGATTGACCTGGGATGGAGTGGGTTTAATGAGTGCAAAATCCTGAAGTCCTTACTCAGGCAAAAATACCCAAACCTGCATTAATCACAGAGTAAAAAATAATATTAATAATCATGGAATAAATAATAATCACAGAATAAATAATAACGCCAGAAGGACGTGATAAAAGTATTAAAATAAAATCCAATCAGTAATAAAGTGCAAAACAACTCAAGTGTAGCCCAAAATGGTGTGCTGGCCTCAGAGTTTTGTCACAGTGAAATTCTGCTCCAGAGTGTTTTGCTGTCAGGGGAGAGGGCAGGGCACGGGTTGGGAAGTGTTGGATGAATGGTAGGAAAAGAACAAATATTCTCTGACCGTCTCTGCTTTCATTCAAAACAAATTAAACAACAGGCAAATACATTGAATGAAAACTTTCTCTCAATAAACACTTCAAAAGTATCTCTGAGAAGGTGATTGAAGAGGACAATGACACAGAAGTGTATAATGAATCTGGACCTGTGCTGCTGCATTTGTATGGACTTTCCAGCAATAAAGTAGGTTAAAAGACAAATTAATTGTATGCTTCCTCTTCAAGAGAAAGAGCCCAGTGGTAGTTACTATGGCAACTACTTGCAATTCATCCTATTAACTTTCTTATTGCAGGAACAATCAATAATGATACAGATCGCTTTAGGATAAAATATACATGAAGGCTTTTAAAAAAATATATTGTTTGCTCCACTTTCAAATCAAATCTGATATGCTCTTGAAAAAGCAAAGACGATGTTAGACAGAAGCAAACCGTGGCTTTGCCAGGAGGGGAAAACCAGGTGAGTCAGTGTGTGCCAAAATCCATCTCCTCCTCTTAGCAACTCCAGCAAACTGCTCAGATGACTTTTTTTCTGAAATGTTTTGGCATTTGTGTTCACTCTGACTGTGCAGGTTTATACCCTGTTATAAGGGACAATGCTGTGTGCTGGTGGCTCTGCTCGAGCCAGTCAAGTGCGTTCACACTCTCTCAAAGGTCTGGGTAACCACCCCAAAAGCCTTTTGGAAATGCAGTGCTATCAACGAGCAGCATGACTGATGCTTCACCTCCTTAAAGAGCTACCACAGGTCTCTATTTCACTTTATTTTTCAGGTGTGGAGCAGCAAGAGGGATCCAGGCAGGTACCACCTGCTTCCTGTGGCCCAGTGACAGCCCAGCTCAGTCTCCCTGCTGGTGACTTTGGGCTGTAGGACACTGTAAATTCTCAATCTTCCCTTGTTTGATTTTTGTACTTACCAGGGGACATCAATACCTTGAGGTTTGCATCCCACCCATGGCATTTGCTTGCACCTTGTCCTGGAGACTCCACAGGCTTTAGGGATACTCAGCCACGAGCAGAAAGCTCCCCCATATGGGCAGGAATCTGATTTGTGGCTGTGCTCCCCCGTATGGGCAGGAATCTGATTTGTGACTGTGCTGAAGACACTAAACACTTCAAGAAGAATTTTAGGCCGTGTGATTTGCCAGTGGAATTTGGCTGTGCAGGGATGTCTGGATGGGCAGCAGGGAAAAGGTGAAGAATAGGGATCAGGACACTGGGTTGGGTCTTGAGAAATGTTTATTTCTTAACTCAGCTGGGACTTTCCTGTGAGGTTTTAGATAATAACTTACCTTGTGTCTTTTTCCTTGTCTCACCTGGGGATGATCCTGTTCTCTCTTGCAAATATTAAGAAAATGGAGTAGTCACAAATTTGAGGTACCTGAGTGTGTCAGATTGATGCAGGTGTATGACCTGAAAGTTGTACCTTCTCAAGGACACCCCAGAGCTTTGCAAATATTAGCCTTAGATGACTTTAAGCACTCTTTTCCTAAGTCTTTCCCTTTCTTTCAGCGATATTTGACTCAGACTAAGAGCCTGCAAGCTACAACAACAACAAAGTTCTACTCCAACCCCCAAACTTTTTCCATCCAAGTCACTGATGAGAGTTCCAACTCCCCTCAGTGAACTCCTGGCACATCAGGAATTGGTGACTCCAGCTCTGTTCCTGTGCACATGACTGTAAATATGTAAGACACCAACATTTTCCAGTGTATAATGCCTGGAAAGCCAGCTGTGGTTTGCTGCTGTTTCATTTGCAGGTGTGGATCATGATATGTTACAGAAAATTCCATGCAGCAGCACTGTGTGGGTTGCTGAGGGCTTTGTCTCATGGATGTGCCAGTCTCCAAATACAGCAGAATTTTCTGAAGATGCATTTCACAGGATCAGGTACATAAATCTGAGCTGCCTGGGAAGGGGGAATGCTGGAACAGGAATATTTGTCTCGGTCACAGAGGAGTTTGCACATCCTGAACTACACATCTGCTGCCATTTCAGAAGCCACAATTCTGCTTGTTTCTTCTGACTTACAGAAGTTGTTCTTTCCTACAGTAATTCAGAAATTCAGTTCATCTTCAAAGGGAGAATGCAAAATACTTTCAAATAGAAAAGTGGAAGATATTGCACAAGTTAATTTACTCCAAACTGAAGCTTTTGATCTGCTGTTCTTAGATCATTTCATTATTATAAACACGACCTGAACAGTAACATCTTAACTTTCCTTTCCAAATCTCCCCTTCTACTGAGTCATTTCATTTTTTCCCTTTTCACTTGAATTCTTGATCTACAAGATCACCTTTGCCTCTTCTCCCTCTTGCTTCTAACTATGTATGTATTACACATTTCTCTTACAAACAACCCCAAAATACCTTTTCCTTGCAGTGCCCATCCAGCCATAACAAAAAACCCAACCTTCCATATTTTATCTCATAGTTATTTATTTCTTACCTGCTTTTGGTCTTTCTTCAGGCCACAGAAAAGCTATTTCTGGGTCTCACTATACTTGCTGTATATTCTTCTGCTTACTGTTTTTTCTCAGGCTCAGCAAAATTAAGCTCTACATAAACATAACTTTATTTACCTAGTTGGTCTCTTGCTGTTTCCCTCCTGCTCCACCCCTTATTAAATATATATATATATAAAATCAACTATTATAAATATCATTTACCAGCTTCCAACTTTGCCTTTATTTAAAGAAAGTGTTGGTGAGAAGAGAATGGAGCTACTGTGCTTACCAAAAAAAAGGAAAAAAAAAGCAAAGAAACCTGAGCACTTTTGGCTGTTCTTGTATAAAAGAACAATAACATAACCAATAAAAGAATCAATGTGTCAGTTTTGGGTTTTTTACAGAAAAAAAAGATGAACAGTAATTCCCAGAGGATGCTTTTAAACGCTCTACACAACTGATCTCTACTTGGAGTCATAGTTTCTCCTGCCCTTTTGGTTTTTTCCCCTGCTCTTGGCTTCTAAAAATCTTGGGGGGAAACTGTCAGAGTGTCTTTGTAAAGCACACAGTGACATATGAAGGCTCTTCCAACACCAATAATGCTGTGCATACTCCGAGTCCTCATCCCAGCAGTTTAGTTCTGTGACACCCCCAATCAGGATGCTGCGAATCAAAACTGGATCACCATAAATTGGATTCATGGAGTATGAAAGTAACAACTGAGACTTCCCAAGGAGGATTGTTCTGTTGTTAGAGAAACCCGGGCAGTGTATCTGGGAACTGGTTCAGTGGGGATCCCTGCAGCAGGAAGCACTCAGAGCTGAGAGAACGGTGCCAGCAGAGATCAGACAAGGAGACAAGAGCTGGCAGGAAAAGCCAAAGCAACGCGATGCCATCAATTCAGGGCTCTTGCTGCCTCAGCTGCCACAGCCCCTGCTCCTGGATGAGGGTTGGGACTGAGTGACACGAAAGGAAAGAGAGGAGACCGACCAGTCACTCGGAAAATAACTGAACATGCTCCAATGTTTGTTGCAAATAGCTTTTTCTTTTTTTGGAGAAGAACTCAGTCCTGAACTCCCAGCGACTGAGGAGCAGTGAAAAACTCAGCAAACTTGCTCTGTTTGAGATCACAAACACAAAAAGTCTCCCTTAACATCCACGTGTAGACATTTCACCTGGCTGTTTGCGTTTGTTTGACTGAAATGGCCTGAGCAAGCAGAGCGTGTGTACACGGGGGTGGGAAAAGCTTTCCCAGGGCAGGAGCCAGAGCTGTGAGCCCCAGTCGGACGTGATTCCTCCTGATAAGACATCCAGAAGGGTGGTGGAGGGAAGCCAGGCTTAAAAAAACAAAACCACAGCGGCGAGGGGAAAATAAAATGCCCTCTGCCTTCTATTTGAGATTTGCATTTCAGAATTCATTCCCCTCTTGAGTTACGGCTGCTCTCGCTCCATAAATCTGATGACCTCTGACCAGAAGAAATTAAGTTCAATGATTTTCTGGTTTGTTTGAATATTAGCCTCCCAGGGAACTGGATGGCATGTAAAGCTGCAATTTTTAGCATACTAAGTTAGGCAAAACTTGTAGATCTTCCAATGATCATATTTTTAACTATTTTTGAAAAAGAATTATCTATCCAACAAATTAAATAAGGGGTCAAAACTCTTGTACTGAAGGTCATGCCTTGCCTGTTATTCATTCAGCAGGAATGTTGATTTTGCTTTTTGATCAATAGTTGCTGTACCAATCCCCCCCATTAGATTTAATTCTGTGTCACTATTTTTTTCACTTAAGAATGTGAAGAACTGATTTAAAAAATGTCCAAATGGAATATTCATTTGCTGGTTCGAGCTGTGAAAATGTCAGTGAAAATACAGCTCAGGATTTCAGTAGATGTTGAGTAAGACCCACATTTTGTGACATTATCTCAGATTTATGCATCTTCTATTTTCTGTTTCATCTGAGCTCAGGTTTGGTGCCCTTCCTGCTGCTCCTACAGAGAAATTCTGCAGCCACTTCGACACCTGAGATGCACCCAATTTCTCCTGTAATTCCTTGAAGTTACTTCTGTGTTTAAATAATGTCAACTTCAATTGTGTTTGAGATGAAGGTAGAGGAAAACTGAGGGATTGACTCTCTGGTCTCATGGTTAATGCACTCCGATTTGGTATGAGGAGAGGTGTCAAGTTCAATTCTCTGCTTCAAATAAGGAGGATGGATTTGAACTTAAATCTCCTGTATTCCCATGATTAACCCTGGGCAGCAGAGTGATGGCTGCATTTCTCCCTTCTCCCTCCTGGTTCTGCTCTGGTCAAGAAAACATTCAGACCTATTCTCTCCTTTGAGAAAACACTGAGAGAGTTGAGGTTGTTCAGCCTGGAGAAGAGGAGGCTCCAGGGAGACCTTAGAGACCCTTCCAGGGCCTAAAGGGGCTCCAGGAGAGCTGGAGAGGGACTTTGGACAAGGGCCTGGAGTGATGGAACTGGGGGTAGTGGCTTTAAACTGACAGAGGGCAGGTTTAGACTATTTGTTAGGAAGAAATCCTTCCCTGTGAGGGTGGGGAGGCCCTGGCACAGGTTCCCCAGAGGAGCTGTGGCTGCTCCTGGATCCCTGGAAGTGTCCAAGGCCAGGTTGGATGGAGCTTGGAGCAACCTGGGCTAGTGGAAGGTGTCCCTGGCCGTGGCAGGGGGTGGAACTGGATGATCCTTAAGTTCCCTTCCAACCCAAACCACTCTGTGATTTTGTGATTCTATAATTGTTATGAATGCAGAAGGTCCTCTCCAGCCAGGGGACAAGCACAGCATCTCCCAAAAAGCGACACTGAAGCCACAGTATTTGCCATTGCATTCCTCAGTATTTCCTCCAGCAGATGTAGGTGGAGTCGCTGTAGGGAGGCTGGATTCTGTTCAGGACTTGGGATCACTGCATCCCACTTAGGGCATGGGGCACCAGAGAATCCCACCAACCAGCTGGATCCAGAGGTGGGAATGCAGAGCCAAGCTGGCATCCATTCTGTGGATCTAAACCAAGAGCTCTTAGCTGAGATACCTGAGATGGGGATTATTTCGGCTCCTGTTACACCTCACCCGTGTCTCCATGGGAATGTCAGATGTAAAGCCTGTCAAAAACTTCAAAGGAACGTGACATTAACAATCTATTAATGTTTCCTCTTCCCTGAGGGCGTCAAGAGCAGGACTCCCACTGACATCAGTTAGTAGCCTCCAGCCTGCTGCCAATGCAATAAGTTTATTTTTCAGAGGTTAACAGCTCTGTGGGAAGGTCAGAGTGTACCTGTCTGTGAGAACAGTCAGCATCCATCAGAGCACACCACAAATCCTGCAGGTGGTGGAGCTTCAATCTCCAAGTATGGCCCAAAATCTGTTCCAGCACCGTCTGACCTTAACTTGCCATGAATTATTTTCAAAGGGAGCTCAATTTCTTTCCGGATAAAATATTATGACTAGAGAAAGAAAACAAAGCACACAAGGGTTAAAAATGAGGCAGGATAAATAAATAATGTTTGATAGGATAATGATCTGAGATTAGCTGCTGCTGAACAAACATTTAATCTTATAATTCATCAGAGGTCTAATAAAATATACACTTACCAGAACAATACCAAACAAAAATGCTTATGTAATAATTAAACATGCAAAATTCACAGCTTCCTAGAGAATTTTTCCAGGGACAGGTCCAAATCTATTTCTCTTGCATGCAAATCACTCATAGACTGCAGTGCTGAAAACCCTATGTCCTTGCTAAGATTTATTTAATCATTTAAAGCATGATTTGTGTTGAGACAATGAAGACATAATTGTAAGATTTCCCTGGTTATAACATAGCAGTGGTAGGGAATTCCAAATAAATGCTCACGTTCTGGCCTTCTTTCTACTGGGGGAAAAAGTGGGATTATTAAAAATGCTGGATAATGATAAACTGTGCTAACAGATGCTTGGGTAAAACTTAAATTTCCTTGCATGGTCTAGCAGCTAATACACTGATCTTGCTGGAATTCAGCATAAAGTAGCCAAATTTGGAGGAACACAGAAAGCTACACAGAAGGAACAACACTGGTGAGGAAGGTGGGGAAGGACAGAGTTTGGGAAATATCTTCATATGGAAGTGTGTGAATGTGTGGCAGCAGAGAGGGGCTGAGCTCTGGTTTCACAGAG
This sequence comes from Neopelma chrysocephalum, assembly GCF_003984885.1. Taxonomy (NCBI): domain Eukaryota; kingdom Metazoa; phylum Chordata; class Aves; order Passeriformes; family Pipridae; genus Neopelma; species Neopelma chrysocephalum. The sequence goes on along the minus strand of NW_020897809.1, from coordinate 15,053,420 downwards.
CTATAACCAGAGTGTATCAGCTCTCCTGGTGTGAGATGCTGCGAGAATATGAGTCAGAAATAGGCCTTGCAAAGTCAAGGAATATCAGTGCATTCCCCCCAGGCACAACGAGACAAAAATAACTTGGGTTTTGTGAGAATGGAGAGAAGATAATAAATTGTTTAAAAAACCCAAACAAAACAATAATCTCTTCAGATGGTACCAACAGCTGAGGATGCTGAGGTTGATGGTGAGATCATCCAGAACTGACTCCTGAGCCTTCCCACCAAAAGCCCATTTGTTACCTCACAAATTGCAGCAAAATTCAACAGTTTGACTTTTGCAACTCCCAATTCCTCGGAGGGAAACCGAAGCTGCTTTGACCCCCCACTTTTCAACCTGAGCCTGAACAAAACAGCAAATATTCCAAGACACTCTCTGAGAGCTGAAGGGCAAAGGGAGGAGAGCCAACAGTGCAGGTGGAGCTCGGGGGGTGGGAGTGTTTGCTCACACACGTTCCACACCATCACTCACATTTACATTATCTTCCTTCTCTTCCCTTGGAATCTCTCCTGAGTCCCTGCACAGATAAGACTGAGCACTCTCAGCCTGTCAACACTCTGTGGCACTGCAGTGTCACTCCCTAAAGGGATGCTTTTCCAAGGCATGGCTTCTGACAGTGGCATCCAAAATGACATCCCTGTTCTGCTTGGAAGTTTTTGGTGCCTCTTCCTGCCTCTCTGGGTATTCGCTGTCTGTGTTGGATGGAAAGCACTGGATGCTGTTGAGCAGCAGAGCAAAATAATAATTTCCCTTTATTTGGTGGTTTTATTTATGTTTGACTGGCATGGGGTCAGGCTGAGCAGGTAGTGAATGGCTTTAAAAAGGACCTGAAAATACCACAGATTCACAAAATGACATTTTAATCACGCCTTGAGCAATTTGCTAATTACTTGCAACTGCACTTAGAGGGAAAACAGGAGTTGTCAGGATGTTATAGAGACAAGCAGAAAATTGGTTTGGGTTCACCACTGATTATTATGAATACCTTGGTGTCCTATTATCCAGAAAAGACACAATGGCAAATCCTAGCAAAAGTCATCTTTGCAGTTCTCTTTCCAACTTTTTTTTTGGAGTAAATTTGGTCATCAGTTTAGCCTTTTTTTTTTTTTTTTTTTGCCTTGCAGTACAGTTTTTCTATATTTAAGTATGTATAATGGATCTGCTAAAAACCATCAGAGACCATTAAGCCAGAGAAGCATGAAATCAAGTAGAAATTATTATTTTAATTCTATGCACTTGTGCATAACATGGTGCCAAATAAACATTCATCAGAACTCCAGCTAGTACTCAAGGCAGTAATCTGATTTTCAGTCTGCAAGCAGGGAATACATGCCTGCACACATTCCAAGAGATATTTAGGTGCACAACCCAGCCTGGATATATTCTGACAGGCAAAAGGAAATGTCAGTTACTCAACTGTAATTTTATTTTTAAAAAACTCTTCCAGTGGCAGCACAGGGCCTTGGCAGACAAGGCCCAGTCTGTGAACTCTGTCAATCGTGTGTGATACAGAAACAGGAGCTCAGTGTTCATTAACTTTGCATGATGCTGTTTCATTGTGAGTAGCTTTAGAGTGTGGATTTCTAATTTCTAAAGGGAATCTCCTGTTTGACTTGGTTTAGTTTGCAGCAGAGATCATTGGTGTGTTACAGGCACAGGAAAATCCATGTCCTGATCCACCCCATGTTCTGGACAGATGTTCTGCCCTGCATTGGTCCTGCAGGCGTGGCAGAGGGGGGGTACACTACAAGGCAGTTTGAAAGTTTATTTAACTGCTGATGGAAAACAAAGGGGAAGATCTTTCACCCTAGAACAGATCAAAACTTGATAATTCTGTTTTGGCATGACACAGATGTTATGAGAAATGGATGTTATCCTACCAGGAAATCCAATGTTTCTCCTCTGTCCCAAGACCAAATCTAAACTGCATGTTCAGCTTGCTCTAGGTGCATGTTACAGTAGAGTTCAGGCAAAAATTTTGAATAATTATTTCAATCAACAGTTCTGACTTGCCATTCTCTGATTCTTCTGATAGTTGAGATATCACACTCAGGGCTCAGGCACACAATGGTTTTACCTTGTATCCTCTATTTTCCTGCAGGCTCTTTAGCCCTGCACCCTGCAAACTAATACAAGTCCAGGTAACCTCTCCGTATAAAAGACTAAAGCAGTTTGAAATAACCTTGTTTGCCAGATTCTAGAGAAGACACTTGGGTAGTTGCTGCAGGTCAGCTGTGCTTTCTTATTTCTGAGCGTTGATCTTAGGAAAGGTGCTTGTTGGACATGTCCACACTTCTGGGTGAAAAAAAAAAGGTCACTCACAACTTGGATTCACTTGAAGGGTTCATGAATATGGATGTTTACAGCAGAGAGATCATAAGATGGGGAAGAAGCTGAAAATACTTGACTCTATGATGATGGAAGGTCTTGTCTTCAGTGTCACAGGGAGACAGGAACTGAAACGTGTTAAACCCTCTCCTGGTTCCTTCACCATAGAACTGGTCTCTTCTCTTGCCAAAAGCAAGCAACTCCTCAGCCAATAATTATGAATTTATGCCGAGGTAAGAAGGGAAGTGGTGTCTCCTTTCTCCCTCTCCAGGAAGAGCAGTTTACCAACAGTATAAACATCCAAGTGATTTTCAAGCTACAGCAGTTTTTCACCAACAGCTGTCTCAATTATCCTAAAAATGTTCAAATGTGATCTGGAAAATGAGTCCTTGCCTCAAAACAGAAACTTGCTGTACACTGAGCTAAGAATGGGTGAACTTGTCTGCATGTTTTCTTAGGCCTGTCACATTGTGTTTGCCAGACAGAGTCGTGAATAATAATCCTCCCAGCAGAAATGGAATATATTAATCACAAGCAGCCTTTTTTAAGTGCTGCTTCCCTGTCTCCGTGGCCCACCCTGATACTCTTGCTTTCCTGTTTGGAGCAGCTTACAGAGAAACATGAATTTCCTTGTGAAAATTCCTGGACTGTAAACGTAGCTGATTTAGCACTTAGATGGCTGAGGCTGAAGTGCTGATGGAGCAGGATGTGCCAGGCTGTGACTGCAAGGATCACACTGTGTAGCCTGTCTGGGCCAGAGAGGGGTTCCCTCTGAAGGGTTTCAGGGAGATGACCCCCACCAGTAATGGATTCAGGGCTGCTACTGCCAGGCTGATACTCAATTAATTCAATTTAAAGAAAAAACTCTTTTACAGGAAGAGAATATGGTACTTTTAGAGTGATAAGTAGACTAATGCTCTGTTACAAGCTAATATAATAATTTCTTATCTGTTATAGTGTTTCAAAGCTATCACAGCTCAGGGAGAAGCAAAGGGATCCATCCTTTCTGGACAGGGATTGAAACCCAGGGGAAAAGAGCATTCCCAAGGGTTTTAAGGGAACCTGCTGAGGAGAGTCTAGTCTGGCCTCCCTGAATCCCAAACTGGTATTTGAGGCACTTAGCAATCTTTCTTCTCTGGTCTCACTGTGCCTTGAAAGGGCTTTGAGCACAGGGGTGATTCCTGGGTATGTCAGCAACCCACTCACAGCTATCAATAAATTCCAGAGATAAAACGTGGGAAAACAGAAAAGCTCAGGTTTATAGAGCAGGAAAATGCCTAGGAGAGGCAATTGAAAAGGAGAAAGTCCTCTCAAGCATTCTATGGCACTGAAGTATGATCTTGATGAGCACCCACAAAGGCAAGAAGCTCCTCTACAGCCCCTTCCCTCCCAGACAAGTAATCTCACGTAGCAGATGGCACATTACAATTGAAAGCTGAATATTACAACACCTCTTCTCCTTGCTTTCCATGTGTAGGTTGGTTTAATGGTCACAGTTTAATACCATCAGATTAGAACTGCACTGGGCTGTTCCCCTTTGGTGATAAGTGGAGAACAGTTCCTGTGGTTCCAGTGTAAAATGCAAAATAAAGCATCTCAGCCCACATGCTGCTTTTCAGCATGGAAATAAGTGGCTGTAAAAAAAGGATGAAACAATATTTCCCTGCTTCCCTTGCTTTTCTGGCTTCTTGATGTTGTCTGTGCTGCCCTTTGCTCTGTCATCTCTCTCCCTGGCTCTCAGAAGGAGGAGGATCCCGTCGCATACTAAAGAGCTGAAGGCAGTTAATGAATAACAAAATGGAAAGTGCACTTTCCCAGACTCTGTAATTTCAGAAAATGCCTTACAGGAGTGTAAGGCACCTGAAGTCCCTGGAATTTCAATGGGGGGAAAGAGGAATCTCTCTTTCTTTCACTGTGTGAGAAGGGGCGGTGAACTCAGGAGGGTCTCCTGATGATATTGTAGGGGTGACATTTCCCACAGCCCTCAGAGCAACTTCTTTTACCCCTGCTCTTTCAAATTTGAGGGTACTTGGGTCCTTTAGGACAGTCCCAGCCTTGGCCTTGCAATCCATAAGGTTTAGTTTCCTGAGTCTGAGGAGAATCCATAGCCCAGACACGTGCATCCCAACTCCTCACACTGCATTTGGGAAGGCCAAAATACCTCCACAAAGAAGCCAGAACATCTACAGCTGTGTGAAAAATCATCTGCAGCAGCTTCCTGGAGCTTCAAAGCCCAAAGTCACTCAGTCCCTTACTGCATCCCATTCCAGATTCCTGCTTATGCCAACAGAGCATCCAACCTCCCACCCCACCTCCTGCCAGATGAGCTGGCCTACAAGAACTCTGGCCTCTAAATTAATAAAGAATAACACTATAAATGCACATTGTGGTCTTTGCTGTGGAAGTGTGCTGATCTTGTATCTGTTTAGGTCATTGCCATCAGTAAAATTTACTCCAAAAGAGGGAATCTGCAACACAGCCCCCAGACTCATAGTTTGAGTGAAATGCAAGTCAGACAAGAGAGAATCATGTACATGATTGCCAACAAAAACCAGCTAGAAAATGGAACAGGGATTACTGGTAGTATCTTTAAAAATGCTGCATAATTTGAAGCATAATAAGGGAGAGCTGTGTCGAGAGCTTATTAGGAACAAGATAAGAAAAGAAATGTACAATAATGCCTTTTATTAATTTCTGGTAAGACTATATTTTTTTCAGTGCCATTCACCTAAAAAACAGGTTATATCATTCTCAGTGCTGTGTTGAAATCTTTCCACTCAGGACCTGCAAGGGTTGATGCTGCAGATACTCTTTGAGATTCCTTTCCCCTGCTCACGGGCTGTGGTGGGCAGCAGATCCTACCCCTTTGCTCACCAGTACCCAGACATAACAGAGGCACTTTTTAGCTAAAGGATTGTTTTGCTGATCAGATGAGACCACACAACCATCAAAAGAACCCCTGCCCGAGCCAGAGAGGTGGATTTCTGTAGATAAACCTGAAAGACAGAAGAAAGCAGCAGTATGGATTAATTTAATGCCTTTCACACAGGAAAAGACATCTCCCTCTGGCTTTGGTTGAACATACCCCAGTTAAACCACCTGCAAGTTAGTCCTTCCAAACACAGACATGCAGCAAGGCAAGAGCCCCCACAGCCTTGCTTTAAGTGGAAAAGAAGAGTATTCTGCAGTTATTTAAGCCTCTTCCCTAGCAGGGAGCTGGATCAGGAGCCAACCACTCTCAGCTTCACCATGTCTCCTCTTGCAGCAGATTCCAGGCCTCTGGAACACCCTGGAACACACCTGTACCTTGGCCTGCACACCTCACATATCTGCACACACACATAGAATCAGAATCATGGAAGGGTTTGTGTTGGAAGGGACCTCAAAGCTCACCTCATTCCAACACACTTCCATGGGCAGGGGCACCTTCCACTAGACCATGTTGCTCAGATTTGCATTTAACCCATCAGGTAAAGAGCTGTGGGCTGTTCATAGGCCAGCAAAGCAGCTGATCTTTCTGTCCTTTAGCTTTTCCATGTAATATCAGCACAAGTTTGGAAGAGAACTGAATGACTTAGTGTCTCTGTATTTGTATGCCTGGGATGAATTATGTCCCCAGCATGGTTTGCTGGGATGGCAGAGGCAAGAGGAAAAGCAAAGGAATAGAGAATTTCAAAGTGTCTCATTCATTTGGAGCTTTTCATGCAGTTTCAAACAGTAGGAGTAGCCTCTAGTTCCTCCTGGGTTGGGAATGGTTTAGTGGATTAGGAGTGGTTTAGTGCTGCCTCCTTAATCCTGATGTTCATTAACACTTAGTTGGCCGGGGAAAAACAACAGAAGAGATGTTTGGGGGTGGATTGTAGGAGTTAAGATCTTTTGAGCTGCCTGTAAACTTCATTTTAGTCCTGATGTAACAGAGACATCAAGGTGAAGTATTGATTAAACTGCAGTGCAAGGCAGGCTGGAAAACTCACTTTGAAGGGAAAGCTCTGGCTATTTTTCACAGCAAACAAGCACTCCCTGACAGCATCGTGCCTCTAACACGGGGCTGGTGACATCCCAACCTTTACTGCAGAAATTTTGGGAGCTGGCAGCAGCAGGAGAGCCCATGGCAGGCAGGGATCAGGCTGCATCCTCTGCTCAGTGGTACTGGCTTAATCACACTCAGTATCTGTGGGTTTTTAGATGCTGAGGCTTTTTTTTTCCTTGCTCCTGCTTTATTTTTTTCTCTCTTCCACACTGCACCAGCTCCACTTCACTTCCAAATGCCTTTCCTCCTGCAATAATTCAGATTGCAGCCTCTTTTGCTGATGGTTTTTCCTGTGACCTCTGGATCTGCTGAATTTCTGACACACTATTTCTAGCTGACATGTTGGAAAGAATAAAGCAATAGAGAAAATAACAGAGAATGATGCTGAAACTACATTTGTCTGTCAGGTTTCCTCTTCAGCCCCTTGTGCTCTTTGCAGAGGAAAACAAAATTATTCCCACTTGATGTCTTTCCCCCATCCCAGTATTTCTATTTGTGTTTCCTTGCTGTGACCTTGGAATTTTTCAGCAGGCAGTACTTGGAACAGTAGCCAGAGTAACAAAACCCTCTTCTGCCTAACAACCCATCAGAGAAGGGCTAAAAACTGGTGCAATATAACACTGTAGATTTCAAGTATTTATTTGTTTTAACAGTTGTTATAATATTTGTATTATATTGAAATACAGGAGGGAGAAGAGAGGTTCTGAAGTTTTCCTTCAAAAACCTGTAATCTCCAATTTCTTAGAATCATGGAATGATTTGGGTTGGAAGGGACCTTAAGGATCATCCAGTCCCACCCCCTGCCATGGGCAGGGACATCTTCCACTAGCCCAGGTTGCTCCAAGCCCTGTCCAGCCTGGCCTTGGACACTTCCAGGGATCCAGGGGCAGCCACAGCTGCTCTGGGCAACCTGTGCCAGGGCCTCCCACCCTCACAGAGAGGAATTTCTTCCTAACATCCAACCTAAATCTACTCTCCTTCAGCTTCAGGCTGTCCTGTCACTCCACATCCTTGTCCAAAGTCCCTCTCCAGCTCTCTTGGAGCCCCTTGAAGCACTGGAAGGGGCTCCAAGGTCTCCCTGGAGCTTCCTCATCCCCAGCTCTCTCAGCCTGATTTCTTTCTCTCTCTTGAGCAAAAGGAGACTTTAATTCTCCAAGTCCAGAAGGAGCAGCTTGTGTGATCTTCCAGTGAGGAGCTGGGCACTGAAGTGATGATTTCCATCAGAGTCCTTTGAAAACCCCAAGTGCAGTGCTCAGCTCAGCAAGATTTGTCTTCACTAGGGCTTTTTAAATGATATCATCTAAAGACATATGAGTAGATAAGAGGGGTGATTGATTGCAACGTTATTACTAATAATACTTTCTGTTAAATTGCACTTTTTTTTTTTTAATCTGCCCTATGTCATAATATGCTCCTGTTCATAAATTTTAAATCCATCTTTACATTTCATGGCGAATTTTAAGTAGTCTGGTTCAGCAGTAAAATCTATTGGACAAAATTTAATCTCTGGTGATCTTTCAGGTATAAGACACTAAAAATTGTTTAACATTGTAACAAGGCTGTGCTGCAAGAAAACTTATTTAGAATATACAGAAGCAGCACAATCTCACTGAACACCGGCTACATTAATACCTAATTTAATTAGTTCATTAGCAATATAAACATATCTCTGTCTTGACTTTTTTTCTCTACTGGTATTAGAAATACTACATTCTTATCTTCCCTAGTTTTCCTAATTTAATATGGATTTATTCTTAAGCAGTCCTTACATGATAACTGATCAACTAATTTCAAATTCTGCTCGAGAGAGGCACATAAACAGACATTAAAAACCACAGCTAAACATTGTGAGATGGCAGTGAAAATTGTCACAGTGGAGACGTAAATTCAGCCTGATTTTATTCTAATTCTACAGGAATACTTTTTTTGAAAACATTGCATCATTTTCCAAATCCATTTGTTATCCATTATATCAGAGGATAATGAAACCATTTAATACACTCTAGCCTGTCATATATACTTCTCCTGGTGTTTCATTTTAATTTAGCTTACTTAGTAGACACTTAACTGATTGTCATTCTTAAATTTAATAGGCAAAATCTATCTTTATCTTGTTCTTTTCTATAGATTAATATTAATCTTATTCTGTGATAAGTTTCTACCATTAAAACAAAAAGAATTTCTTGAAAAAAAATCTTGTCTAGGAGAATTATCTGGATCATGTGCTTGCTTCTTGGACAAGGACTGAAAACGTAATAAATCCTCCAGCCTTGTGGAATGGTGCAGCTTGGTAGAAGACAAAATGAGATGGTCAAAATTAGCCTTAAAAAATTGGGCTATCAGTCCCCCCAAAGACCGAGTTAGGGCAATAAATGGTAGAAAATAAGATTGAGATAATAACTGGTAGAAGTTGTGGATGCCCCATACCTGGAAGTGTTTTATGATTCTGTGGCAAGAGAAGAGGAAATAATGGAATTGAAATCCAGCTTCTTGTTTGGGAGCCTTTGTAAACACAGGTTTTGACCCCGAGTGCATCCCCAGTATCTTGGAGAGCTCTGGCCAGGGGACAACGTGTAAAGAGGGAAAACATCCTCTCACCTCTTTACCTCTTTTATCTCACCTCTGCACTATGAAAGAACCGTCCACTTCGATGATGTCAACAACTTCAAGGTATTTTTCACAGCTTCAAGAAAGTCCAGTGAAGATTTTGATGGAAAAACTTGCTGCAGACACTGATGGTCAAGATTGAAGCAGTTCTGGCTGAGAGCTGAGGTGAAACTCTTGACCTCGATTCATGAAAGTTTGGGGGTCACAGATGGAGAGCCAGGGGTGAGTGGATGGTTCCCAGGCCTTGTCAGGGCCATGTGGTTCCTCACCTGGGCTGGAGAGGGGACTTGGACAGGGAGCTCATGAGGATACCTGGGCATGGACTGTGGAACCTGGGGTTTGCTGTCAACTCTGCTTCACGTGACCTTGTCTTATTTCTGTTTTCTTATGTCTTTCTCTTTACTTTCCATTTAGTAAAAACCTGGTTTAATCATCCAAAACTCCATCTTTTCAGTGCTGCTGTGAGCCTGTGACCAAGGAGACAGCTCAAAGCAAAGCCCCCAACAGCCCAGTGCTCCACAAGTTTGCCAAATCTTCCAGGGGCTGATAAGAGTGCGCTGTGCTTGAGTTCCTCCAGCTGCTATTGTGAATTTTTAAATCAGTTTGGGAGCAGTGGGGGAGTTCCAGGAGGCTGGGAAAAGCAAATGTTGTTCCAGTATTTAAAAGAGGGAGATGTGGCGACCCTGGTTTAATTACAGGTTTGTCAGATTGATACTGGTCCTGGAATGGCTGGTGTAGAACTCGATTAATAAAGGATTAACGGCAGAAATCTAATTAATGCCAATCAATGAGGGCTTAGGGAGAGAAGATCCTGTCAAAATTGCTTTTTTGTGGGTGAGATTACAAATTTTGTTGATAACCATAGTAATGTTCTGTAATAGCCTTCTATAAAGCATCTGACTTTGTGATGCATGACTGATTCGAAAAAAGAGATGCAAAATAAACAGCTCACCAAAAATGGGGTAAAAACCAGCTGACAGGGCTCAAAATAACCCCAAAAAGTGATCTTTACCAGCCATGTATTTCTTTTGCTAGTGGACTCTATGAATTTCTTATTGTTGTTTTAGGCATTTTATTTATGCTTTCAAAGGAAAAATCTCTGATTTCTTGTGGCTGTAAATCCCTGGGTCTGTTCTGCAATTTGATGAGAGGCCTTGCCAGAAGAGCATGCCATGAGCATTTCAACTTCATATTTTGGCCAGTGGAAGGTCCATAAAAAGAAATATGGAGGCCTTAAAATGGAAAAGTTGGGGCCATCACACAAGAAATCATTAAAGTTTTAATCACTCGCTGTGAACACAAAAGGCAGGTATCAGAAATACAGTTTTCTAGTTTAGGGGTTTAAATCACTCCATAAATATCATCAGTGCTCAGAGTTTAGGTGATTAAATTTTGGAGAATAGGTTGATTCTCTGTCAGACTCAGGCTCCAGGTTTTCCTGGAGGATCTGCTCTAGTTCTCTCCAGGATTAATTCAGGAGATGCTCATGTTCTGTGTTAGTCAAAGCACTGGAAATGCCCCCCAGCCTTTCCATCTGGGGCTGAAATCAGGTTGCAGGAGAAAATTCCCTCCAATTAGAGAACCTTTATCTGTAACGTGCCTTATTTATTGGTGCCAGTGGGGCTTTAGGATGTTGGGACTGTATTTGCTGTATTTATATTTACTGTTCTCATCTGCAGTCCTGAGTTCTTGCACCTTCAAGATTTAGGTTCAGTAGCAAACAGGTCCAGATCATCTTAACTATCTTCACATTTCCTCCAAGAGATTCATTATTAGCCTGTATCTAAAAAAAAGAAAAAAAAAAAGAGGAAAAAAAAAGAAAAAGCAAAAAGCATCAAATACAGAATTGTCTTTATAAATATCTCCTGAGCCTGAGATGAAAGGGATAAGGCTGGTAGGACACCTGATATGTAGACCAATTAACTGATACTTTTATATTCAGCTGTTTTAATACAATATTTCTTCAGTATTTTAATAATCCTTAGCCATATGTTTGAGGTGGTTATTGCAAGGAGATTAAAGCTGAGGTCCTTAAAACCCCCAACAATCTTTCCCTTTTTATCAGACAGTATTGTGTTCTAATCATGTTAAAACCTTTTAATTCAGTGAAATAAATTTACTCAGAAATTTATACCAGAGAGCTGTCATTTCTCCTTTACCTGCAAGAGAGGAAATTAAAGCTGACTTTCCAGAGGATCTTGCAGTAATGCTGGAGCAATTTTCAAACTTTGGTCAAGAATATTATAGAGGCAGCTTAACTTTCTCTCAAGGATTTAAATCTCAGTTTATACTGAATTATTCCATAGTAAAATATAAATAAATGAAAGTATAGGATGAAAATCTGGCCTTTTTATAGTGAATAGCAGCTTCAGTACATATCTAGAAAACCTTGGAGCTTGTAAAGTTGTTATTTTTTGCAGAAATCCTTTAGCTGCTGGCTTTCCTTCAAAAATTTGCTCTGTGATACCCAGATTTTGAGCAGGACTCTCCTTCGACAAACAGACCTCAAGGTTCTTGATACAAAATTTGATTCCAAGGTACTTCATATTAACTTTGCAAACAAAATTTAGCAGACCAGAAGTATTACAATAAAAAGCCAACTTCTGATGTCATTTAAGAGTTTGAGGGATCAACTAGAAAAGCTCCAGCATAAGGTCAGTGAGAAATTATAAAGGAAATGAAAGTTTGGCCATTGCAAGATGACTTTTAAAACACAGTTTCTCTCCTGGGGGTGGCTGATATTGAAGGAAGCGAATTTAAAAGAGTGTGGTTCAAGTGATAAAATCCAAATACCAAACTGCAAATTATTGCCTGTTTTTATTATTCACATTATGATTCCCAAAACACCATTTTTTTTCTTGGTGCTTTAATTGCTTTCTCCATCAAGTCTTCCAAAGGTTCATTTGAGGCTCGTGAACCTAAAAAACTTTTTTAATAAAAAAAAATAATCAGTGAACGAGATTGTTTTGCAGGACTGATTCTCCCAGGTGTTTCAAACACCAGTGATAAACCCTACAAGTCCATCTGCAGAAAATGGGAATTTAGCCCGAGTCCAGGGTAAGCACTAAACCCGTTTCGAATTGGTTATAAAATCTGACAGTTGACTGAAACTGAGGTTGAATTCTCCTTTCCAAACACCCTGTATGTGAGAATCCACAAACCTTCAATCAGGATGGGATACTGGGAAGGAATCCTTCCCTGGGAGGGTGGGGAGGCCCTGGCACAGGTTGCCCGGAGAAGCTGTGGCTGCCCCTGGATCCCTGGAAGTGTCCAAGGCCAGGTTGGAACAACCTGGGCTAGTGGAAGGTGTCCCTGCCCATGGCAGGGGTGGAATGAGATAAATTTGAAGGTTCCTTCCAACCCAAACCACTCTGGGATTCTGGGAGTGCCTGATGGGACACGTGGGATGTTTCCTACTCCAGCAGCCGTGCTTGGAACCTGCCAGCACTTCCATGGCTACAGATTAGAGCCTGGTCAGCATCCCTTCCTGCAAATACCTTCAGATTGGGATGGAAGAGAGTCCTGCAAGCCCCCCTTGATTTCAATCCAAGTTGTGTGGCTGAAATTAATGTCAATGGGGGATATGCACAGGCATCAAGGGGAGTATAGACTTCATAGTGTGCTAATTAAAAAATATTCCCCTATTGTACCTCACCCCACTCTTATAACCAATTTACTCTGCAGAACTGATTAGCATACTAATAGCATTCCCTCCAGTTCACAGATAGAACTCCAGTTGAGAATATCCATTAAATGTAAAGTTGTATAACCTGTGAGGTGCAAGATGGGAAGTGAAACTTGTTAAAGGCTTCCTTTAGTATGACTTTACTTTGTTACCACTTTTTTCAGCTTTATTTTTCAATGCTTGCACAACAATAAATTCCAGGTGTAGAGTGCTCAATTCAATAACTGAGGAGGCCAAAGACATTTTCTATCCTGCACTCCCTTCCTAAATTAATTAAATTTGACTTCTCTGCCTCTTTACCTGATTCCCCTTTGCCCTCTTTCTGTGAATTTGAAGTCTTCCCCTTCCCTTCTCTCTGTGTTATCTTTACTTTTCCTATTTTCCCAGGATGTAGGAGTATCCATGTCACTTTTCATCCCTTACAAGCAGCCATACTCCTCTGGTTCAGTGGGTTTTAGCAAGGACTCAGTCCTGAAAGTGTTTTCAACAAATAAACTTTAAAAAGAGTTGGGCTGCAGGAAATTTCCCTACCAGTGCTGCTTCCCAGGGAAATCCTGTGTTTTCTAGTTGTTTTCCACACAAAACAATATCATCCACAAGTTATAAACTTCCATTTAAAAGAAAAGGAAAAAAAAAAAAGCCATTGACAGAACTTTCACATAACTTGGCTCCAAACAAGAAATATTTTGAAGTAGATGCTGTCCAATAACTTTCAAGCTTTCCTGGATCCTGGTTTTATTCTCTATGGCTCAAATGGGTTATCAGCAGCATCACAACTTCACTCTGTGTTTCTCATGGAATTCCTGTAGGAACAGGACTCAGGGAAACATCTATTCTACAGGAACAGAAATCTCTCTTTGAGGCTGTAGATGAGACACTTGGTCATGTCCTCTTTTTAGGCTGATCACAAGGAGTTGAAACACTCCACATGCCCATCTCTGTGGTAGGTTAAGCCATGGTGCCTTTGGAAAACTGCTCCAGACATGACCAAGGCCTTGGCAAACACAGTGGAAAAGCAAAAATTGTAATACAAAAAGGTATCTCGAGGGAGCATCACAATCAGACAACACTTCCTTCCTTCAGGCTTAAGGTAAAGATAATATCAATGTAAAAATAAGGATGCAAGCAGATAGTTTGGTTAAATGGGTTGAAGTTGTTCCAACTGATGGGAAGGCTGCAGCTTCCTCAGACAAGGGCAGTGAAGACATGCCAGACTGAGGCAGAAATGCTGGCAGGGACCATCTAATAACCAGCTCCCTGATGTGATGGCAATCTCTTTTTACTTGTAGTGAATAAGTGTCAAAATACATGCTTTTTGAATAACATAATTATCATGGAGCTATAAAATTCAAAATAGACTCAAGTTTGAAAATCCTTCTTTTTTTTTCTGCCAAGGTCCCAAACTCTTATAATCCCTTCCTCTTGACACAGCACTGCTTGAAGACACCTCTGTGGCTCTGCCTTTTGCTGTGGGGGCTAATATAGAAATAATCTACCTGTAATTAAAAAAGATAGATATCTTCCAGCTCAGAGATTACAGCTCATTACTTTCCTTGGTCTCATGTGAAAAGGAGTCTCATCCATCTTGTCAAAAAATGTAATCCAGGAGCCTTGCCTCTTCGAAAAGCAGAAAGGTTTTACAGAAGGACACTGGATAGGAAAAAGAGCTTGTGTTTGATGGAGAGAGGAAAGGAAAGTTCTGGCCTTGGATACGGCATCGCACCACGAGCACAAGGCCACAGCTCTGCTCAATCCGTGTCTTCCTGCACAAATAAAGTGATTTGTCATGACTTTATTGCAAGCAAAAGTAGGAGCTGAAGAGGATACAGGATTATGTGTCCAAGGGGCTGCTGTGTCTTTTGCTTGCTGACTCCTTGGTGGAAAGAGCCACGGACAGGGAGGGTCTTTCTCCGTGGAAAACCTGTGGCCCGACAGCAGGTGCTGAATGTGCTGTGGATGGAGAGCAGGAGTGACGTGTCCTTTGGCCAGGGTGGCGTGGCAGGGCTCACTGTGTGCATTTGGTGTTCCAGGGATGGAATGGTGAGTAACCCAAAGTGCTTCAGTGTCCCAGGAAACTGCACCATTTTTGCAATTGTCTGCAAGACACGCAGAGTTTGTTCTAAAAGTCACCCCATGCTGCCGTGGGCACAGTCACCTCCCACCTCCTGACGGGGTAAAACTGGCACTGATGGATTATTGAGAAGTTCTGAGCAACCTGGTCTAGTTCAAGGTGTCCCTGCCCACGGCAGGGGGTTGGAACAAGATGATCTTTAAGGTCCCTTTCAACCCAAACCATCCTGTGATTCTGTGATAAGTTTAGAACATGACATTCCAAACCAGAGGTGGTTAATGAACATTTCAGCACATGCTGTATTTTACAATCTGTGGGTTAACTGTGGTTTCTAAACCAAATATCCACCAATTACTTGACACACCTTAATCCATTGTACATAGATCCATTTAAAGGATTAAAAAAACCCCAACAGACATGAAATCCTTGATAGAAAAGTGATCATAGGGGGAAAACACATCTTGGTCTGGTTCCCATGACAAAAGCTCGTGTGGTGGCAGTCTATTATAAGTAATCCCACACTGAGAGTCATTGTGAAGGGCAGGGCACTTTGACAGCTAAGGACTGGAATCAAGTCCTCAAAATGGGGATGGTAAAGAAAAGAAATATTTTAAAAAGAGACTCAGATCTCAGTTGATCAGCTGATGGAAGAGATGTGTCCCTGAGGAAATCTGGGGAGTGGAAATGAGAATCTGTAACTAGAATACAGCAAGAGAGAGCAAAAAAAATGAAGACAACTTGTCTATTCTTTTACATGTCGAGGCAACTGTTAAATTTTATTAGGTTAGCATGTAAAACTCTGATCTGCTCCTCCTGTGTGCCAGTCTCCTGCTCACCCTCGCTGTGCTGCACTGACATATCACACTGTGCCTCGTGTAATTGGAGCTATTTGAGCCTATTTTGAGCATCTTTAGCAAAGCAGAATGTGTGGGAAAATAAAGTCGTGCTTAGGGAAGAACAGTTTCACAGGAGATGCTGAGGAATTATATCCCTCTTAAGGTTGTGTGTAAGCTGGGGCTAAAGGTTGCAGTAGAATATGTGAAGCAAAACTACTGGAAAGGTCTCCTGGGCACCAGGTGGTCCAACATGAACAGCTTAACACACATAAAAAGCTGAGTGCTCCTTAAAGTGTTACCAATCTTTAAATCTTGGGTGAAGTAGTGCCTGGGTGATCAATTCTTAAGCATAAGGCTCTCTAGCCTCTAATGTGGAGAGCAGAAAGGGAGATAAAATGCAGATCCTGCTGCTCTGGAGGGAAGACAAGGTACCTTTTAACTTCTGATCTCAGCAGTGTGTGTTCTCCACTCAGCAGAACACTTAGTGATGTGATTGAGAAGGAATTAGGAAAAAAAATGAAAGACTTATAAGGGAAGCTGATCTGTTATTAAGGGCTGTTTGTAAGTAATGAAAAGGGATAAAATGACCAGAGACTGAGCGAGCGGCAGAGCTGAACTAAGGAGGGGAAATGAATCCCCACAAAAATCCTGCTGAGTCTCCTTGAAATGCACTATAGTTAAGTGGCCTTAAGCTGAAGGAGGGTGGGTTTAGATTAGATATTGGGCAGAAATCCTTCCCTGGGAGGGTGGGGAGGCCCTGACACAGGTTGCCCAGAGAAACTGGGGCTGCCCCATCCCTGGAAGTGTCCAAGGCCAGGTTGGAGCAACCTGGGATAGTGGAAGGTGTCCCTGCCCATGGCAGGGGTGGGACTGGATGGGCTTTAAGATCCCTTCAACCCAAACCATTCTAGGATTCTAAGTGTATTTCACTTACATAAGTAACTGTTGCCTATTAACCCTATAAAGAAATGTTCCACGAGAAGATGTAATAAAAAAACTAAAGTTTTTAAATCTCCTGAATTTTTAGCCCAGCCTTTGATAATTGCTTTCATCTTCAATTATGGTGTGTTTGAATTGAGTTTCCTACTAAGAAAAAAGTTGAGAACATGTAAAAAGCATTATTGATAGTGGGGAATATGGCCACAGACTATAGGATGAAATGCAATGTACATAATGGAGGCAAAATCATAAAAACTGAAGCTGGTACAACATGAGAAGTCAGTGGAAGCTCTTAATGCTGTTCCACCTGATGATCAAACCTTTGCTGTGGAGCTGTAAAGTCATACTGAGCTCAGTGTTTTGAAGATCTTAATTCCTAACCAAGTGCCTGATCCAAAATGTTTTAAGGCAGTAAAAAGCTTTCCATCAGCATCACCTTTCAATCTAGAATGAAAAGGCCCAAGATGTGAATTTGAAATGCAGCCAGTTAGACTTCCTAATTTGCTGTCATGCCAAGTTGAAACATATTTTAGAAGAGAAAAAAGGCTCCAATGTTGTTTTCAAAACTATTTTATCATTTATGCTTCAAAAACATTCAATTACATGTCCATTATGGCAGCAAACAATGTGCCATTTTATCTATTGAGAAGCTGAAATATTTCATATGTTACCTTTTGCCAATAATCAAAATAATTCCATGTATTTATTTGTTGCCTAATTACTTTTCCCCTAGAAATTAACATCAAATAATTAACACTGCTCCTCTCTACCGAGTAAAACATTTTATGTGCCAAAGTATTTCTGATTTGTACTGTAATTAAGGAAATTTTGACTTGAAGAAGAAGATAAGCAGTCAGTGGTCTAAGTAGAGGAGCAGCTGTTACTGATGTTCTATATTTTCAGCTGTTTCCAATATCCTATGTTTTCAGATGTTATCAATATCCTAGGTTTTCAAATAGAGGGGAAGTATAATATAACAGTGAGGAACCCACAGTAAATGGTTACAGAAGGGTGTGATTGTCTGAGTTTTGTTGGTAATGAGGGAAGAGTGAATGTCCAAGCAGGTTATTGGGTATGAGGGACAAAATTCCACCCACCGAAAAATGTCAAAATTCGTTTAACATCTGCCATCAGTATGATTGAAACCATCATCTGTATCAGAGTAGGTGACATTATTTTTCAAGATTTAATTAATGTTTCACTATTTTTTTTTGTCTAAGCATAAAAAAGAGCAGGTTGTATTCTCTCTGTAAAATTTACTTAATTCCATTTTGCTCTTGTGCCTGTTTTTCTCGGATTTGGCTGCTTTCAATATTTCAGTGTGTAACTTTGAGGCAAACATGGAATACAAACTGCATATGGAAGGAGTGATAAAAATAAGCATGATGTTTGCAGAGAATAATCCCTGCTGAATTATCACTGTACACCTTTGACTAGAAAGGCAGATTCTGCTGGAGTGAAGGATGTGGGAAGCACTGTAATGTGACGTGGAGGGATGGGGATACTTGTGACAGCTTTCAGAGTTCTGTCCTAGTTAAATATGCTCAAGTGCAAGATTATATCAGTGCACCTGAAAATAGAACTTCTTTATATGAAGAGCACAAAGTCAGTGATTAATGATTATTTGGGACCAGACTTTGGATGGATGAAAGAGCAGCAACGACTGAAGCACCTTCTGCTCCTTCCCTCTCTCCCCCCTGCATCCTCCTCTCATTCCAAGCTCCTGCCTTGGTTCTGTTCCTAATTGTTAACAGGAATAATTAACCCCTCTGTACTTTTTAAAGTAGCCAAGCATTTGCAAGGCATTTCTTTGGGATTGGCTTGATTCTTTTTGGTACAGCTGCCAAAAGGGAGGGGGAAAATAAAGGTCATTTTGCCCACTGGGAATTGGAGAGTTTAACCAAAATCAGGCACCACTTCAGCATGGCAAGAAGGATTTTTATTTGGTTTTCTTGTTGATTTTTTGGTCTTTCTTTTTAATTCAGGAACCTTCTCTCCCGGTGCATAAGCCCTGAATACAAATTTGTTTTATTGGCCATTTCACAGCTGTTGATTAAAATAGTTCATAACAAAACTGCAAATGTGCTTATTTGGAGGCGTTTCAGTGAAAAGAATAGCCCATTTCTCTCCCAAGTCAAATCTTGACAATAGACAGGGAACTAAATGACTCAGTGGTCAATTAAAATAATACATATGCAAAGTTCTTTCCAATGTAAAGACAGGGGAAGGAAGCAAATGAAGAGAGCGGATAAAAGGTTAATTAAAGGTCAAGTCGTGTCTCATAAAACATCAGGCACAGGGGAAAAAAGGCAACAAAAAGCTAACAGAATAAAATAAAAGAATAGCATAAGATTGATAGAAAGAAACGCAGAAAAAGAAAGGAATCTTGCTGTAGATATTAATATGAATAATAAAACATATTTCAAATGCATATGGAAGAACCTAACAAAGTGGGAAAGCCAGGCCTCCAGGAGACAGGCAAACAAATTTATTGACTGAGGAAGCAGCCCTTGATAAATAATTAAGGAAATTATTTGCTTCATTGTCCTCTGGGGAGCTCAAGGGACAGATGTTGGCAGCTGCTATTTATCTCCTGCATGCTGAAGGCAGCATGTCCTGGAGGGCTCCCACTATCCACAGGGTGGAAGCCACGGAGTTGCAGCCACTCACACTCTGCTTGTGTGGGAATGGAAAGACAGGGGGGGTGGGAAAGGAATGGGAGATACATATGTGCATAAACTGAGGGGTTTTCCTCCATTTCTGGCTGTGGTGCTTGAATATGGACATTTTACTACAGTCCAAGGCACCAAGTTAGACAAGTCAATTGAAACTTATGTCTCGGAGAAAAAAAAATTCCTCCCTCCATCTGTGTGAGCTAACAAGCAGAAACATGAAAAATAAAATCCTTGAGGGCTGCAGCAGCCAGTAGTTTTTATCTGAATTAATAGCTTGGGGTGAATGCAAGGATCCTTCATAGCCCCTCTTGACCTGCTAACTTTGAATTAAACTGCATTTTGCTGTCACTGTGATTTAACTTTCTGTTCGTTGCCTTATGATTTAAGAATACACCGTTTCCCTGCTGAAAATAGAGCTTGTAAGAGGAACTTGGGTTTCAGCTCTGTTGCTTAATATGTTGATAGCAAAGTCTGCACTATACTGGCTTTTCTTACTTTTGGGGGAGTCCTTGTTAAAAGACATTCTATTATGTTCTAGTCTAAAAAGCCTTTGAAAGGACAGGAAATAATGTACTGCTCACAGAACTGGGATTTTGAGATGAATTGCATTTACTGTGTAAATGCACAGCCTTATTAGCTCCAAAAGAGCAATGGAAGGAGGGGGATTTTCACTGACAAATGATATCTTGGGTCATGAGTCAAGAATGCCTTTAAGAACACATCTAACTTGAAGTGCATGAGTTGTTCTTGGGAAGAAATATTAGACTTTCCTGAAAAGAAACCTCTTTGTGTGCATGTCAGTCTGCAGAAAGACATGGAACTGGCACAGCAGGAAGAGATAAATGTGAGGAAAGGGGAAAGGCTGAATTCTGCCCTTGTGTGAAAGCATCAGGGTCTTCCTTTGCCGTTCAACCCTGTCCCCTCCCGGGTCTCCCTGCTCTCAAAATCCATCTGCATCACTCTGGTTATGCCTGATGGGAAAAGCTATGGGATTAGATCAGACAGCTGAGATCAGCTGTGCTAAAACATTAACTGAGAGGACATAGAATGGCTTGTGTGACACCCAGGATCTGCTCTCACCTGCCCACACTTGCACCCAGCCAGGATTCCCGAGTTCAACGTGGGCCCAACAAACAGCTTTCACTGCAGAGGGTGAATACAGAACCTGTGAGTGGGGGAGCACAGCCCTGAGACGTGGGAGTGTCCTCAGCCCTGGAAAATAAATTGGTTCTGAACCTTTCACTGTGTCTGCTGCATTTTCCACTTCATTTGTCTGACTGTTTATATCCCATCTAACCATGGGACTTTCACTGGTCTGGGACTGTGCAACAGGATCCAGGCAAAAGAGAGTCACCTGTATCCAAACTCATCTGCTGCCTCAGATATTCCTCCAGCCTCAGGAGAACCCCAGCAGGCTTCTGTTCTCCACTTCACCTGCAAAATCTGCACTTTGTGTCAAATCTTCTGGCCTGTGTCCCTGTCACTGCTCCAGGTGGGAACTGGTGGCCCAGGGCTGGGAAGCAGGAGTGGCAAAGGGAGCTGGTGCCATCCAAACCAAGTGTGCTGGGCTGATGTGGGAGAGGTTTCTGCCTGGTAACACACTTCGTAACCCTGGAAATCTACTGGGTTAGGGCACCAGCTGTACTGGAAATATAACATGTAGTGTAAAAGAGCCTTCCTGGAGTGTGCTGTAATATCAGTGATGCTGAAAACACACCATCAATCTCCCAGAAGACCAACTAGGACTGGAGCCATTTCGCTTTTCAAAGGTGCAATGTTTCACTGTTTGCTTTCATTTCTTTCTGAGATGAAAGAAAGATAAATCCAGCTTCTATGGAAATGCCCTTTGTCACAGGAACCTCAAGATACCAGGGCAGAGGAGAGAGTCAAGCCCTGGGTGTTTTGCCTGGAGCAAACAAGGCTGAACAGGGCAAAACTCCACCGGGGACACACCAACAAAATGAAAAATATCAGGGTTTTTGACATCTTTATACCAAAAAAAAAATAAAAAAAAAGTGTAATGGGAACTTTTAGATCCTTGTAGATGTTGCCAGCCTCAGGAGTACCCTGAGGTGGAGAATTTTCCACCCCACATGCACATCTCAACATCAAGGGAACAGGAACTCTCCAGGAGCCCAATGAACCCTGAATAGCCTTTCTCCTCCTCATTGATTTTTCACCACTGAAACCAGGTGAGTTAAAAATCCCTCCTCCCTATGCTGTTCTATTTCATTTTCTTCTCTCTCATGTCTAATTTAACTCAATACCTACTATTTAATTTCAACAAGGCCGGATAATGTTTCCTTTAAAAAATGCTGCTTTGTTCCACAGCACTTCATTACAAGATCTGAATTACTCAATCCCTTCCTTTTGTCTCTTTTGTTTGTTTATCTTCTTCTTTCCTCTCCTGTATTGATACTGAACAATAAAAAACAGACAAAGCATATAAATGCTTTTTTAAAAAAACCTATTTTTCCATTTTTGCCTCGCCCAAGTCACTGCAGCTTTTCACTTCTGCTCCTGCAAAGTGCCCAGATGTCTCTCAAAGAAAACAAAAGTATGAAGAATTCTACAACTACATTTTAGACTTTTTTTTTTTTTTTTAAACTGGTGAGCTGTGGGCTGAGAAAAACTGTAAATATCTGTTCTGGAACTTTTAATTCACCATCCTGCTATTCCTGGCTTTGCCTTAAAACTGCTGGAAGTCAGAGAGGAGGATTTTTATTTTTTTTTTCCCCTGTAGATATTCAGGAGAATTTTCCACTTTGTCACTGAGCTGTTCAGCTACTCCAGCAACGAGCTCAGTGGGAGAAGAGCTCTGCAGCTGGATAGATGAGATGGAAATGGTGGCATCATTGCACTGTATTAAACAAGCTCTATGATTACATTTGCTACAGTTCCTCTTTGAATTTAATGGAAAACTTTATATTGATGGAATGCCTGATTAATAGGGATTTATAACAGAAGCTCTGTTAATGTGGAAAGCATATAAATCTCATATATCTGTATCTACTGCTCATCTTTACCGGATTATTTTCACCTGGTTCAGGATTTAACTCCAGTAGAAAACACCTCATGTGAACAAAAATCCAGTGGCTGTACCAGGAACGCAGCACTGCAATTTGCAACTTTTATTTTAAAGCCCTTCAGTTTAATTACATGAAAAAAAAAAATCAGATTAAAACAAATGTTTATCCTGAGCTTTGGGAGGATTCAGATTTAGCAGCTTCACTAATAGGTTATGGTGATAAAGGGTTTTCTCTGACATTAATGCACTGCCTGGCTCAACCTGAGTCTCTCAAGCCAGCTCAGGATGTGACACAGTGTAAGTTGTTGAAATCCTTAAGTCTTTTTCACGCTTTTTTTCCACCCCACACACAGCTTTTACTGTTGCAGAGCCCTCCGTGGATTTACGCTGGAATAAAACTGCTGTGAGAGGGTAGAAAATCAGGTGGGTTGTTTGTCTTGACTCTTCAGGTTCTGCTTCTCCCCAGCTTCTCCTGGGAGCAGCACTGGGATGGACCAGTTGGGATGTGGGGAGACCTCAGGAGCCCTCAGTGCCCAGCAAGCCAAGGCTGTGGGGTCCCATCACTTTTTAATTGGGGTAGATGGGTGTTAGAAGCTTTTGAATGCATTGACTTGCTAACCAGGTACTGGGTATACATAAAATAAATTCACCAGCCAATATACATGAGCCATTTCATTTTCCAGCCATTTCTGCCTT
Organism: Neopelma chrysocephalum; assembly: GCF_003984885.1. NCBI lineage: Eukaryota > Metazoa > Chordata > Aves > Passeriformes > Pipridae > Neopelma > Neopelma chrysocephalum. Next base: position 15,030,483 of record NW_020897809.1, on the reverse strand, counting down.
CTGGATCTTAGATTCAACCTGATTTTATAACACTTACTGAAGCTTCCCTGCTCTGTGCCAGATGAGGGCCAGATCCATAAATGTCTGAAAATATGGCTGATGGAAAGGGAAAAAAAATCAAACTGAAATTAATAAAGTTTTCAATTTTCAATTAATTACAAATTTTATTGATAGGAACAGAAGGAATCCACATTCCTGCTAATGCTTTTTGGTCTGGCATATTGGGGTATTGATCAGTGTTGCTGAGAGGAACGGTTGCCTTTGTGGGAGATTGCCTGAATAAAGATTTCACTCCTGGGCTCTCCAGCACTTAAAATGTTTCATTACTCAAGATCCTGGAGTATGAAGATTCTTGCAGAGGATGTGTTTTGCACTGAAATGTAATTGAAACATATATCCTGGGCCAGAGATGCCTTAGACTGTGCTGAAATAAATACATTCCATGGTAGACAGAGTTCCTATTGAGATAGGTAAATGGCTTGCCTATTAAAACATGACTTTTAAATCAGGTACATCACTGTGAAGCCAGAGTTCTAGGCAGTGCTTTGCCATAAATTCCTTTCCAAAAGACAATTTTGCACTGCAAAATTTAAAGCCAAAGCCTTGCTTGCTTCAGGTACAACATTTGGGACATAAAAAGACAGCATTGTCAAAGTAGAATGCTTTTAAATGAATGAATTCCTTGATTAGGGTTTGGTTTTATGTCCCTTGCTCAGTCAGAGTGGTTTGCATGTGAAGCACATAAGCACAGTTGCAGTGTAAGAGGGAAAGGGTGTGACATGGAAAAGAGAGAAAGAAAGAAGTGAATTCTTGGCCATGAACTGAGTTTCATTCATAAAAATATCTATAAATTGTATTTTGGCATTTAGGTTCTTCTTTGAAACCTCCATTTATTCTGCTTTTCTTTTTCTGTAGATTTGTGCATAGCAGGAAAAAAAAAAAGTAGGACAATTATTCCAAATATAAAATGGTTTTGCAATTAGCACAGGCACAAAAAAAAAGGTGCTATTTTAAAAATTCAGCTCTCGTCTTTATCTCAAATGCTGATGCCTTAAATTCTTCCAGTACAAATCTGCAGTCACTTTTCTTGCTCTATTTTCAAAAGCATGTATGAGTGTCTAAATTAATACCAATTATTTCTTTTAAGTACTACTTAAGCAAGGTTGAGAGCAGCCTGAGGCAAACACTTGAGCAAAACGGGTGTCTCTCTGTCAGTCAAAGTTGGTGTGTTTGCAAAGAGAGGAAGCAGCATCCTGATTTATTCACTATATATCACCACAATCTGGGTTTTTTTTCTGTTCCTTTTCCATTACTAGATATTGGTGCAGTGCAATATTTTGTATGTCAGAAGAAGAAAATGTTCTATCCACATTCCCTTCCCCAGGGTCTGAGTTTCCCTGTCAAGCAACCAGAAGACAGAGCTGATAATGGGAACGACGCAGCAGAATTCCTTGCCCTGAAAATAACTCCCTATGAATTCTTCATAGGAACAGTCCTCAAAATACCCACAGGTTGGGACCCCAGTCCAGCACAGTATTAGCAGCATGCCTTTGACTTCCAGTTCCGCCTTCATTTCAGTCTCACCCTAAAGGAAAAAAAAAAAAAGTAGTTTTCTTTCCTTCCCAAAACACATTAAAATGCAGGCCCTGAAATTTTCAGGCCAGATGATTTTTATCTGTGCTGCTGGAGAGGTGTTGTTTTTCTTTAGAGCTGTTTTTTTTTCCCCCCCTCCTCTTTGGCTTTGGAACACAGATGATGTCTCAGCTGGATGAGGGGGGACCACTGATCCCTCCTCACCTGCTACAGCCACCTCAGGCCCTCCCTCCGTGCCTGGCAGGGGAAGGCTTTGTAAGGTTTTATTTGCAAAAGAGTTATAGTTTCTTTGTCTTGAAGGCCATCATAAATCCTGAGACAGATGGCAGACTGACGCAGGGAAGTGTTTGGAGACTCTCCCTGGGAAAGACAGCACACCACTTGCTGTGTCTCCCCTTATGACCAGTGAATTACAGCCACTGGGACGTGGATTTGTGAGCAAAACGTTGTGGGATTGACCCAAAGCTTCGTGTTGGGCTTCTCCCAGCTGTTTGCTGGAGACCTGCACGGTGAGACAGATGCCAGTTGTTATGGAGAGAAATTCATGGCACTTGAAGAGAGAACATGAATCAGGAAAACGGTGTTTGGGTTGTTATTTATGTCCCTCAGTGGGAGCTGTTTCCCTCGGAGCTCTGTGGGTGGGACGCGGTAACGAGGTGAATTTGGGATGGTGTGACCAGAGGAGCACCTTCCATCACCTCCCCTGCTTTGGGACAGCCCTTTACCACTTAAAGAAGTTTGCTGCTGGAGTTAAAAGGCAAGAGGGATTGACTTTGGAGAGAGGCACTGCAGCCCTGCAGCAGATACGGTGGGAAGGGCTGCAGACACCACCCGAGCAACCACAGAGCTCCCAAAGAGCTGTGACTGATAAAGGTGATGAGCCAACACAGACCTTTTCTATTTTTGCCTTTCTTTCCACATGCCTGCAAGAATGACATAATGAACCATTAAATAATATCCATACCCCAAGTGAGATCTGCTACTGGGGCATATTATCACAGCTCCACCATAAATATTGGTTCTGAGGCAGCAGGAGCTTCCTGTGCTCTCTTACAGGCTCCTATTCCTCATTCCTGTCTGAGGGCAGGCTCTATTTCAGTGATGAACGAGGAAATTGTGGTGGTAAACAAGTGTTTGATCTAGCAGGAAAAAAAAAAAAGATATTAAAAAGATTTTGCTGAATAGTGAGGCTCATTCAGATTCGAAATGAACATTGTAGCTATTAAAATAACTTATCTTGGAATTGAATGGACTTTCTGGGCTGTGACACCCTTGAATCAAAAGCAGTTGGCTTTAAGATACAACCACAGAGGATGGGCTTGGTGGATAAATTACTGAGTAAAGCTGTTCAGCCCACGTTATCCACCGTGGCAGACAGTGATTGTAGCGATCTAAAAATCAGGGGGTTTATTATTCTCATTCACATGTTCAGCAGATATTGTGTTCTGAGTAAGCAGCAACTGGTTATGCCTCTGCTGAAAACGTTAAGAAGGGACTAAGAACCGGTTTTATCCCACTTAATTTGACTGTTAAGAACAAAAAGGCGATCTAAGGAAGAGAAATTATGGAAGCCTTCTCCTGGGAAGGAGAATAGAAGAAAAATATTAAAAGAAAACAGAGAAGAAACGTTAACAGCAAGCCCAAAAGCATGAGAGAATACTTTGCTGGTTTTAACGATTTTAAATTTTGCTGTCTTTTAATGCCAGAAAAGTCTTGATTGTTTTGTTGCTGAACTCAGTTTTTCATTTCATCATTAATGCTGAAGGATAATTCCACTGTCTTTACTTGGTAAAGAAGATGAAGGAAAACTCTCCAGCTCCTGCTGGCTGGAAATCAATGACAGCTTTACCATGCTTTCACTGGAAGCAGGATCAAGGTTTATAATAATTTTTGTTGCTTTTATGATTAATAAATATTATTTAATGCTGCCCTAGTGCTGCAGTAAGATCCCTAAAATAACCAGTAAGATAGGAAATGTAATATTGTCCTGCTCCCCCTAAGTAGTTGTAATAACAAGAGACAGGAGAGACAAGAAGGTAAAGTGGGATTTTGATGCAGGTAACCATAATGTTGTTTATTAGGGACAAAAAAACCCACAATAAAGACAGCCCTTGCTTTCCTGTTGCTGGCAGTGCCTGATTCCTCAGAGATGTAATTCAAAAAGAACAGTCCAGCAGTATAAAAGATATAGATGTTGGAATATAGTGTTGGGATTGCACGAGTAAGGCTGAGTAATCTGCTGTCTGTCTGGTTCTGCCCCTCAGTTAAAACTTACTGTCTGCTTTAACTTGCACAGCGAATTTTTCCTTCCCTGGGCTTGTTGGAAGCATTAGACATGCAACTCATGTCACTGGGCTGGCTCTGGTTTGCTTTTCCTCCTGCTGCATCATCTCTCATATTCGAGGGAAGATTATTTTGAGGTCCAAAACACAGGACAGAAATCACCTCATGCTTCCTGCAGGCAGAGTCAGTGCCACCCTCCAGCACTGACATGTATTCAGCGTTTAAGCTTGTTTTTTGCCTCTACAAACTGGTGGAAATACCTGGGGGAGACGAAGCAGGTCTGTAATAATCAAGGTTGCTCAGAGACATCGTGGTCGAGCAGCCAATGCTTCCTTCTGGGATCTCTGCTGCTCCCAGTGTCCCCAGACACGAACATCACACACAAAGAGAGCACACTGTTAAGTTATAACTCATTTTCAGACCCAAATATCTGGTTTTAATCACATATCTGCAAGCTCTGTACGTTCTGTGTGTATGTGCCTGCAGATGTTGGATTTTACCACCACGTGCATATTTAAAATCTCCTCTGAAGCCCCTGGCCAGGGGGACAGGCTGTCAACAGCTGAACTAATGGAGCTCTCAGCTCTCACTGAAATTTCTCTGAAGTTTGGGTGACCTTCATTTTCGATCAGGATTTAACAGTTCGTTCCTAACCTGAATTTGGCTCTGTTTAATTACAAGTCGTGGCTGTTTGAAGTGGTTGGGAAATTATTTATGCCCGATCGCTGGGATTTTCCTGAGAAGCCCGAGAAAGTTCAGCATTAAAATCTAATCAGACTTTAATGGAAACCAGGTACTTCAACACAATGAATAGTTCAAACTTACAGAAAATCTTACAGACTACAAACTAGGCTAACAGCTCCAAATGTGTGCAGGGAGAGCTCTGCATCCTGTTGCAGATGCCATTGGAAAGATTGAGGTTGTTTTCCAAAATACACAGTGGAGGAAAACAAGCGTATAAACATAATAATGGCAGTCCATGAAAAATATAGCAGGGGAGATTTCTTTTCACTTTATTCCCAGTAAATGGGGAGGGTGTCAGTAGCTTTTGCCTCAACCGTCTAAGATTGAATTTTGCAGGGCTTTTTTTTTTTTCTCCCCCCTCCAAAATGTTCTGTTCTTTGGTCCAAAAGGAATTCTTAATCAAGCAAAAATGACACCTGGATTTACAGCTTCTTCTCTTTCCCCCCTGCTTGCTCTTCTTCCTCTTTCTGGATATGCTGAGTTGATTCTGAGAAGCCTTAGAAAAAAAACTATGTCTGGTATTGGGGTTTTTGTGTTTTTTCATCCAGCATCCATTTTCTGAGAGTGTTAAGGAGGTACTGGCAAGGTTTCTGGCATCCACAGGCAAGACATGTAGAGAAATTACCCAAAATGGGTATTCTGCTGTTGATGGCAATCAATTTTAATGTAAAAACTCAGGTCAGTGAAATAACTCAGCAGAATGGCTGTAATGTTTTATTACTCTCACAGTAAGGTATAATCTTAATTTCAAATGTGAAAGAACATATAGCAGTTAATGGAAAGGGTCTAATTCTTGCTCCATTAGTTTTACCTCACTGAGTTAAAAGAAATCAGCTGATAATTTACCTTGGGATTCAGAGGGAGATATTCCTGATCTATATTAATGTAAATGAGAGGAGAATAAGGCTAAAAGTCTGGGGGTTTTAAGCAAATTGTTTCTGTAACTATTACATACATTTTCATTAATTGTGCTTGGAAGAAGAGCTTGTGTGATAAAATCTTCCCAGGGAGCCTTACCTACCTGTTCATCTTCTCAGGGTTTGAAAAATAGTCCCCTTCTATTTCCAAACAATATGCAGTAGTTCAGTGTCACAGACAAATGTGGGTTGCAATATTTAGACATAAATTATAACATCCTGGAGTCCTACATGGGGAGGAACACGCAGTGTGTTTCCAATTCATTGGAGGTATGATCTGAGTGCATCCATGCTGAATCCCTGATGAGTCTGTTCCCCTTCCAGCATACCTGTTTTTACAGGAGGTTGGATTAAGCCTTCAAACAGCCTTTTGCTAAACCTTTGAATGGGTATTTTGACACCCACTTAGGTGCTCCTGAAGGGGGAGTTGAGGCTTTGGAGTAACATCCTCTGAAACCAAAGAGAACTGGCAGTACCAAATCTCCATCTGGTGTAAATCTGCCGGGCTGCACAGAGTTATTGCGATTTGTGCCAGCTCAAGACCCGGCATTTGGGTTTAAAAGATGAAGAAGAGCGTGGTGTGGTCATGGGGTGCAGACCCACATCAACACACGGAGCAGTCTGACACCCACAGGGACACCCCTGCTGAGCCACAGCCCAGCACAGCCTTGTGAACCTGAGGGAACTGGCCTTAAAACAGTGCCAGTCCCACGGGAGAGCTCTAAACTGGGCATGGGGAGCTGGGCTTTGGCTGCTCCTGTCCTGAATACATTCACAGCTCAGTGCCCTCCTTGTGCCTCTGCCACTGCCTCGTCCACTTCACCCTCAGGTCTCTCATTCCGTGCTTGTCTTCTCCTGCTTTTAAATTGACAGCTCATTTTTGCTCAATTCCTGAGGATGGGGAGGGTATCCTTTTCCTCATGTACAAAACATTGGGTTCTCCCTTACATCCCTTCCTGGAGCACATGCTCCAAAGCTGTGCTTCTAAATGGAGCATGGGACTGAGAGAGATGGAAAAAGCATGAAGGAAAATACTGAAAACAAATGGATTTGGGCAGGTCTTGCAGGTACCCACCCTTGGTATTAGTTTTCCCCTCCCTTATAATAAGTCTTATGTTGCTGAATATAATTAACTGGGCATCCACAAACTGCTCTCCAAAAGAAGCAATGATTTTTTTTAAAGACAACACAACTTGTATGGACTTTGCTGAACCCAAATTCACCAACTCATCAGAAAACCTGGAATTATAAATGTCCATTGCAGAGTCCTGCGCCCAGTTTAACTCCAAATGTGCATCTGCGAGTGCTGCACTCAGCTTGCACAGTACAAATACACAATATGGCAAAATGATCTTTATTTCCATGGTCCCCCATAGCCTGCAAACACTTACAAATCCGTTCAGGCTCAGATCTATGACGACTCCCACTGGTTTGTAAAATTAAGCACGAGCATAAACGCTCCCAACATCAGAGCCTTAATTTGTGTTCCTTTGAACTGGCAAGGGGCCCATCTGCTGCAGAGCTCTAATTCCACCAGACAGTCTCTGGGCTCAGAGAAACACATTTTAAAAATGGAGTGTCTGTATTAACAAGCCCTTCCATGAGCAATGAAGCTAATGAAGCTTGCTTTCTTATGCCTGTGTCTCTCGACGTTGGATTCTCTGGTGCCTCCTAAAGTGAACTCCAGCAGAAGTTTTTCACACAAAGGAGGCATTCATAACATCCCCTTCCTGTATAAGAGGAAAGGGACGGGACTAATGAAGGTATTTTGCCTCTTTTCCCCCCTCCCTGTTTTCAATACAAAAGCAGTATGTGTTCCTAGTGTAAACTTTATGTTTCTATTTTTGTGGAACTTGGAGGAATATCTTATTTTTGAGATGGTTTCACAAGCACTAAAAATTGGTTAAAATTGGTCACAGAGCTCAAAAGCTGTATGAGGGAGGATAGGACAGGAAAGGAAGTAGATTCAATAGGTTTGGGGTTTTTTTAAGCAAGCAGGATTATAATTTTTAAATTCTTGTCCAATTTCAAGGTGCATTAGGATGATAAAGGCATATGTGAAGAAAAGAGCAATTTCCATTACAGTATCAGTGGTTTATAGCTCTCTCCTCAGACAGGTGGAAGTAAAGTATATAATGAACAACCTCCAGTTTCTATAGCACATAAGTATTGTTTGGGCCATACCTGATGCCTGTTTTGTGGACAACCTGCACTTCTCAGCCCCTTTCCCTGCTCATTTTTATGGGGAGAATTGTATACTATGACAACCCATTATTACAGAGGGCTGGGAAGGCATTTCTAAGGCAGAATGGCCCTATCAGCTGAGATTTCTGCTTCCAACTGCTCAGCAATAACCCAGGACTGTTTGAGTTTGAAAAATGCTGTTGGGCATATTCAGTATTAACATCTCTGGCTCCAGCAGGAAACCTCTGATTGATAAATAGACACTTCATTTGAACCTGGCACAACCTTCAGTCAGCTTTGCATAACCTGGATGATATTATAGTTTGGAACAGAGGAGAATACATTAAAGATGGACCAGGTGACATGAATTCAGTGACTCGCTAATTTTAACATGAAATATTTCCCCATGAATATGGGAGTATGTTTACTTCAAGAAGTGCATGTTATGTTTGAAGAGGCAATTGAAATGTAACCAAAAGTCTCCCAGAAAAGTACTTAGGGCTTGTTTCTCTCATTTCTGTAATATGTATTAATGACACATTTCAAAATCTTTCACCATTTCTTAGCTGCTTCTTTACTTTCAAGGATTCAAATGTCCCAGAAAAGTCCTCTCCTTGTATGACTTAATATATATTAAGTATTTTACTGGTATAAATCAATTAGGGCTTAACCTAAAGGCCAAAAAAATCTTCCAGGATGGACTTTGAAATTTATATTATTATTTAATATGCATATTTTAATACTAGTGCAAAGGCATCTGGGAGAAACTAAGGGGAATTAATGGCTTAGATGGAATTTCAAACCCCTGGATTGAGGAACACTCTTAGATCAGATTCTTAAAACTAAGCTGTAATTTTATATCAAGCCTAAGGCTGGTGGCTGCAGTTCTGCCCCCACTATTTGCTCTGTATCATGGAAACATCAGTCTCAGCTCATCTTTTTTGTGAAAAATGCTCATATTTGGATCACAACTATTTCTTTATCATTAAGATATTACCCATTGGAAAAACTAGATTCCTATCAAGTCATAGCACATGGAAAAGGTGAAGGGGAAGGGGAGGAACACACATGCCAGTTATAGAAGCAGACAGGAGAGGTTATAGGAGGTGATGTTATCTATTAGAAGAACAAAGGAGGAGTGATAACCATGAAAAGGCTGATGGAAAATCAATTCCATAACATGCCATTTGTCTGTTAATATCAGACAACTTAAGCCTGGAATCCTTGCTGTGGACATAATGCAATATTCAACATCTGGAACATGCCCTGTGCAGAAACTAAATCAGACTTTTATTTTTTTTCTTTTCCTTTTTTTTTCCCACTTACCCTCCAAAGAGAGCAGCCATAGGAATTAGGTACTTTTGAGCCCACATATTCCATGCTTTAAACAAGCAAGGAAGCAGCAAGGGGAGGATTTCATAGCAGAAAGATCTGTTGATCTATCAACAAATATTCAAATAAAGCTGGGAGTAGACTTTCTCCTGATATGGGGGATTGTAAATCTCTGAGTATTAGTGAAGAAATTTTCTGGGTGGAAGAAATAAATCCTTCCTGCCCTCCATAAACCATGCAAAGGAGGCTTCTACCACCACACTCATGCTGTTAAATTTACAGTTTTAGCAGGGTTTAATATAATCTATGGATGATGGTGGCTATAACCACAAAATAAGTCAGTGCTTAGGGCAGACAGGCTCTGCTGTGCCTTGACCACACAGGAATGGGACCTTCCTGAGATGGAGAGGACCCCAAACCACCAGTGCAGAGTGACAAAGTGACCCCAGAACCCCCAAATCACAAACTGGAGTTAAGTCCAAGTCAGAATCACACTCCTATTGACCACAGACCAGCAGAAAGACCTGGCTCCTTCCTGATGGACTTTCCAGTGGGCACATTTCTAGCACAGCCAGTGGCTTTCAAACCCAGGACGTTTTGACTCCATCCCTCACTGCCATTCCCTCCTCCGTGTGCACCGCAGGAACTTTCATTTTTCCATCCTTCCCCACGTCTCTCTGGAAAGGCAATTCATCTCCCAAGGACGAGGAATGGCTCTCACAGCCCCAGCACACACCAGCTGCTCACAAAAATAGTGAAAACCTTGACAAGTGCCTTCACCAAAACGGGTGAAGGGTGACGCGTCTTGCTGACGACAGAGGTTAACGCTCAGTGGATCCCACATATGCACATTTTCCCAAAGTTTAATGTGTGCAGCAGCTCTGTGTGACCCTTTCAAACACTTTTGCATGGAGCTGGGTGGAATGCATGGGTTTTTTTCCTTGTGGTAAGCAAATTCTGAGGATTTCCCAGCAGAGCAGCAAATTCTTCTTAATGTATCTTGCTGAGTCTCTGGAAAAAAAAAAGTGGGGAGTTTAAGCTGCTCATACTTTAGCTGGAATTGTAAGTTCTTCATCCAGCAGTTACACCAGCAGATAAGGCCTTACCTGCAAGTGTCTCAGGTTTTTTTCTGGGGGGAAGGGAAAAGTAATTATGTCTTAATGGATGAGAGGAATATCTTTTTCATATGTATTATAAGTTCACGGAGGCTCTCTGACAGGAGCAGGGATAGAGTGCAGGGGAAAGGGCTGCCACAACTCCAAGGGGAGTCCATCAGGGCCTGTTTTTATTAAGTTTAACACCAACTATATTTCTTATGGAGTTATTTTCCTCTCCAAGGATAATTTGTCAGGAGCAGACAGGTTATTCATTTCTCCCCGCTTGTAAATGCCCACTGTGTGCTCCACCACCAGCACACCCTTTTGAAGTACAGGGGGGGCTCATAAAATCATAAAAACAACCAAAAGTCTCATTAATTACTAAAGAAGATTCAACTAGGTTTTTCCCCTTACTAATCTTTAGCAAGAACATTATTGGCTCCCTTTTTATTTGCCATGGAATGCATTTTAACTTTCAATCATCCCCTTTGTACAGCTCAACACCCCAATTGTGGGTTATAGAACCAGAATATTGGGCGCTTTATGCTCTTTACAGGAACCTCCTCCAGCTTCTGAATCAGCCCTGGTTTGAGAAAGCCCAACACTTGGCTTTCATTTTCTGTATCTGGATGAGTTTTACCTCCCAAGGGGTTTAGGCAACAGATTCTGGGGATGCCAAATGTTCCCTGCCCTCCAAGCAGGAATTAATTTGCTCTTTAATTACACAGATAAATAACAGGCTCATCCACTGCTGTGGCATTTTACCTCTCAAAGCCATGGCTGTCAGATTTCTGTCAGCATCTTGTGTTTTAAAATCAAAGAGCTTTCTCTGCTGATGTGAGACCACCGAGCTCCTCTTTTAATAGACTTCCACCAGCTCAGGGGAGTCCAGACTGGGGCTGAACAAATGGGTTGGTCCTTCCTTTGATGTAATGCATGAGGTGAAATGCTGGGTTTGGATGAGTAGGGAACAACATCAGTGAGTGGTAGATCATTTTAAGTTTTTATCATCCAACATGATTTGGTTTTACAAGTTAGTTGTTGTTTATAGAAGGCAAAGCTTAACAAAAGTCCTTTTCCTCAGAATTCACTGAAAATGTACAATTAAGCCTCTCTAATTCAGCTGGCAATATGGCTTTTCCAAGGCTTCAATCCTGTAAAAATTTGTCCTCTCCTGCCTTTCTGCAATGAATTGTTTTCAGCAGGAATGAAATCCTTGTCTCCATCAAAAGGGAAAATTCCCTTCACTTTCTTTGAGACTAATATTGACCCCAGTCCACAAAGGGATGGTAAAATGTGTGTGTGTGTGAACATCTTCATGAAATCAGCCTAAACCAAGTGCACACAAGATCTGGATCTGCACATATTGCTCTTATGATTAAAACTCCTCATGTGAACCAAATTTTTTAAGACCAAGGTGACTGTTAATTTAAACTGTATCTAATTAACATAAGTTTAAATGTATAGGGTCAAATAACTCAAATTTTTATCCAAGATACACTTTTAATTTTCCACTGTTTAAATTCAAACAACTTCAGATATTGCAGTGTCAGCACTTACCTACTGGAAACACAGAACAAATTTCCCAGAGAATGTTTTGAAAGTAAAAACATAATTTAAAATCCTCTTTATACAATATCCTTCAAAAACACTGCTGAGTACAGGAGTGTAAGACAGTTTGGAAGCCAGGAGGTTAATCTGGTTTGTAGACATAGTCATGTGCTGGGATGGCAGGAATAAAGCTGATTAGAGAACCTTAATTGGCTACCATCTTAATTAGGAGAGAGATTTGCCATTGATTTGAGTGACCTTTGAATGCCACCCTAAATTTATGATACAACACTGGCTATAAACAATACAAACCTAAAATGTCAGAATATAAGTTTGGTTTGAGGGCTCCCATCCTTTTGTTTGCCTATAAAGCTCAAGGTAAACTGTAGCACTGAGGAAATAAATAATAAATTATGACAATTAATAATTCATTGTATTTCTTGATCTCACTATTTCACATGCAGTGACCTACCTGGCCTCCTCAAAGGCTCCAAAGATTAGCCACCAGCAAATGTCTTTTAATGGTTGCTTTTACCTCTTGTTTACTAGGATTGTTGACCCTGTTCACACCCTATAATGTAATTTTAATGGTGACTTTGTAATCAAGGAGTGTGTGACTGAGGGAACTGTAGCTGAGACTCAGAGCAGCTCCAAAGCCTACAAAGCTTGCCTGGATGCTTCTCTTTCCCCTCACAAGAGGATTTAATATCAGCTAAAGCCATTAACATGTTAAGCATCCAGTCTGTTGATTCCAGTGGAATTCACAGAGATCCAAACACACACAAAAATTTACCCAAAAGCGCCCCAAAAGTGGTTTAGAGGAGTAGGTGTTCTGCTGCTGTGGTGGGCAAAGAGCAGGTGCCTGAGATTTACATCTCAGAGGGTCTGGCTGAGGCACACAGACCATGAAATCATGGAATCTTTTAAGTTGGAAAAGCCCTCTAAGATCATTAAGTCCAACTGTTACCCCACCACTGATCCACGGGTGGTAGGGTGGAGGTGGGGTAGTGGTGGTGGAATTCTGAATAAGATAAGGAAAACTAGCCTGAATCACACTCCTCAGGAGAAAACAATGTAATAAACTTACTTGTAGGGTGCTAATACTTTAATCCATTTAGATTTCATTTCTTCATTTGTACTAATATATATAGTTCTAGCTATTTTATATACTAGACTGTTTAGCAAGTCATGCTACTTTCCATATTTTTATACAAAGTATGGTGTTTGTTTTCAAAGCTTGGTTTCAGTTGTATTCAATATCTTCAAGGGCTTTGTAAAGGTAAACACCATTTCACTCATCAAAGTGGACTTCAATGAAAAAGCTGGAGTTTTGTTCCTGATTTTGCACTGTATTTCATGTTCCCTTATCCACGTCCCCAAGTGCCACATCCACACATCTGTTAAATCCCTCCAGGGATGGGGAATCCACCACTGCCCTGGGCAGCTGTGCCAGGGCTGGACAACCTTCCAGTGAAGAAATTTTTCCTAATATCCAACCTAAACCTCCTCTGGCACAAGGCATTGAGTTTATGGTGCTTTTTTCCGAGGTTGGCTGGGGGCAGATGGTGCCTGATGTCACCACCTCTTAAAAAATTAGGCCTCTGAGTACCAACCTACCCCTCAGGGTTTGAATCATTCACAAATTGGTAAGAATGGGAATCATTATCTCAACTGGAAATTTTAATTATTTCTATTATATCAATAGTTTTGTTATATACACCTAGGACAAGCATTGTTATCTATATGGGAATTCCAGGAAGGAGTTGAGAAGTGGTGAAGATTTGAAGAGGAAAACCTTATGCCTGTATTCTTTTAAAGGCTCCATAAAATCATCTCCAAAGTCAGCGCACAGCAGCAATAAACTATTCTGAAATTAAGTGATAGTCACTGAGAGAGAAATCTGAAATAAACATTACCCAGAAAGAAATTCATTCAGGGTTTGAAAGGAAATCACGGTTACGAATTTATTTTGCTGATAAAAACTATTAGGCCTGACAACTTGCTGAGGTTCTTATAAAAATACAGTTCAGGGGAAATTTATGAGAAATCAGATACTGTACCCATTAGCAAAGTGAAGGAAACTTTCTTTTGAAAGGATGTGTGTATTCACATATATGTGTGTGTCCATATACATTGCTCATGGGACCCATATCACCCACGCACATCTAATTCTGATTATTTATACACATATATCCTGAATCTGCAGAGTTGGCACCAATCCCCCTCCAGTGTGAGAGCCCATGGATTTCAGCATCTTTCAGCACTACTTATTGGATATCTCTGGTCAGAGAAAATGAAACAGGAGGAGGAGGAGGCACCAGGGAGAAAAATTACCCAAAGCCATGAGACAGCATCAAGAAAGGCATTGAAAAAGCTGGCAAAAAATTAGCAGAATTGGTTTCCAAGTCCAACTGGCTTTACAGGCCTTGCAGAGCAAGGCTCAAGTTGATGCACAGAGGTTTTTCCATGATACCATCTGAACATAACCTTCAGCAGCGTCCATTTCAACAATTCCCTGGGAAATGGTGTTGGTATTTTGGCCCTTAGCTGGGTAAAATTGCCTTGTTCTCTTGGCAGTTCAGCCAACAGTGACTTCTAGAGCTTTCTAGCTCAGCCTGCTCGTAAAAAAGCAGTTGGTTCTTGGGAGGAAAGCTCCAGGACATCCTGTAATTCCCAGGGACCACAGTCTGCTTCTGGAGATCTGCTCTGGTCCTTCAGCAACGTGATCAGGCACACTGAGACAAGCAGTTGGGAACGCTGTGTGCACCATCTCAGCGATTTAATTACCACCAAATTAGTTATTTAATCAGGAGAGCAGCTTGAAACAGAAAAAAAATCTGGTTTTTTCCTCTTCCTCCCCACACCTCAGGAATGCTCTGATGAATGTGTAAGGCTGTGAGGTGATAATGGCTGTTAGTTCCTGCTGTGCAAAAGCTTCATTAAGCTTTTGCTGAACTCTGTGGGTAAATCCCTTCCTGCCATCCATCAGCAGAGAGCTTGAATCTGCTCTAGATATTGATCTGATATTATCTGTTATTCTGATAGCTGAGCTAGTCAAAATCCCGTATGTTCTTTCCCACCACAGCCCAGCAAAGGAGAGAATTGCTTTTCTACCTCTTGCAGAGACTAGTTAGCTTCTGAATCCAGACTGGATAACACTGGACATGCAAGTGAGAGCTGTTTTCTGAAGTCATATGGGAAGTTTAGGACGGAGTAGGGGCAGAAACAAAATCCTTCTGGTCCCAGACCTGCATCCTAAGCAGTGACCTATTCTTCCCCCTGACTCCCAAGGACAGAGTTTTAGCAAGAACACAAAACAACTCTTTTATTTTTTTTTTCCAGTCTCAGGGTCATAAATCACCGAAGGATTTGGGAATGAACCACTGACCCAAACGCTGTATTTTTGATAACTCCATGGCTAAAGCAGCCGAGCTTTGGAGGGATGATGCTCACAGTCCTGCTCCAGAAAGAGTAACACTCTTCTTTCCTCTCCCATGTCTCTACTTAAGCAATAATTCAGTAGCTGCTTATGTAGTAAAAGAGAGAAACAAATTTTCAATTTCTTTTCCTCTCTGGAAAAAAAAAATTAAACCCAATCTCATCTCTGAGAAGATTGTTCCAATCACCATCATCTGTGTGTCTCCAGAGCTCCCTGCTCTGGTCCTACTCTTGATGATCAGGCAAATGTGGACCAAAACAGCAATAAAAGCCAGGTGTTCCTATTTTTCTGGGGAAAGCAGTTGTACTTAAGCGAGATGAAGAGGGAGTGGTGTGACCACCAGCCTGATAGACACTTCCACCTGGTCACTGCTTTATATCCAGGCAAAAGAACACCTTTGGGGGGGTGTTCTGTTGGTTTTGATGGTTTTATTTCATTTATTTAATGGTATTCTAGTGAGATGCTGCTCAAACCTCATCTTCTTCAATGGCAGTATCCCCAATTTTGCTTTCTTATTGTCAGCACTGCTGCCCCACCTTCCTCATCCTGCTCACAACTCTAAATTCTCACCCTCCTGGAGTGGTTCAACACACTGTGTGAGTGGAGACTGCAGGCAGCAGGATTGCCCAAATGTCCTAAGATTAAGGAGAACTGAGAAATGATAAGGTGAAAATGAGATTATGAGCTGAACCAAAGGCTGAAGGCATCTGTTTTTAAGGTGAGTGAGTCCTGGGGCAGATAAATGGGCTCTTGGTGTGTAACTCACTGAGGCAGGACAAGGGACTGAGTTAAAGACCCTGATTTACCTGTTCTGCCTTTGAAGGAGTGGCCAGAGATGCACCTGCATAAACTGGCAAAATGCAGAGGCACTTCAGAGCCTGACTTTGGCTGCAGCAGCTCTGGGCCTTGGGTTTTTTTGTAGTGTTGGCCTCGCTTCAATAACTGACTGCACTGTGTGCTCCATTGATCCCAGGGACAATTTGCAACCAGATTAAATCTCTGCTAATGTAATTGGTGTAAGTGCAGGCTTGGCCTGGCACATGCTGATGGGAGTGTGCTGGGGAGGGCCGTGGGGACACCAGGACAAAGAAACATCTGTACAGCTGTGAGCTGCCTCCAGCAGGGAGGGGGGAGCTCACGCCGTGTGTGACTTCTTCACCCTCCCACAGGGAGCTGGAGGATGTTCTGTAGCCTTCATTTAATTTTTTTTTATGCTATTTTGCCTTTCTCTTTCACTTTGTGTATCCTTCATGCCCCCCTTGACCACAGTAAAAGGTACTGAGCAATGACAGTGCACAGAGGGCTTCCAGAAGCACAGGTGGAGGACTTCTGCTGAGCTGAGGAGAATTTTAATTAGGATTTCTTGATATTTCTAGAGCTGTTTATTTAAATCTCTCTTTTGGATCACACTGAACTCACTCTGTGGTGACAATGAACTCTGATCTTATGAGCACAAGATGGAAAGAGAGAAAAAGCAAAGCAAAAATCAGTTGTTTAGAATCAGATTTTTTTCCCAGCTCTCTAGTAAGGAAAAGATGAGCCCTACTTTGCTGTCATGGAAAGGCAGGAAAGAGTGGTGATGGAAAACAAAAGGGGCTGTGCAGTTTCTGTCCCTTGTGTCACCTGGAAGGTGCCACTGGGGAGGAGAGCTAATCATGCCCTAAAAAGTAGCTTCAGCTGCATTATCTGAACTTAAATCAAAAAAAATAAATAAAAATTTAATGTCTACTTCTGTGGTACTCATAAATTCTGTTGTCTTGCCAGTTTTTATGTATCATGTAGGGTTATGGAAAAAGTCACCACACTGGCACAAGAGCCACGACAGCAGCAGAAAGTGTGTGAGGTTTTTGTCTCAGAAATGAGTTGCAACACTTGGGAGGGCAGGACTGAGGCACCCACCCTTATTGCAAAGGAATTTTTTAGGAATTCTCCTTTTTTTAGTAAGAAGAATTTTAGGAATTCTTCTCTTTATCCAAACCAGGAGACATTCCCTAGGAGTCAAAGACATTTATGGGTGACATTACCTCGCCATACTATGGAGACACAGATTCTCCACACGGAAAAATCTTTCCCAGGGGAGAGGAGTATGGATAAGATGTGTGGATGTTCTCCACATGGTGGTCACTTGGATGGCAGCTGCCATACCCAGCCTTCTTCTTGTCCATTACCTTACATGGTACATTAAATATTTGCTGTGGCATATTTGTTATTTTTTTTCAAATTTCCCCATATATCTTAAAACTCAACATTTCCATTGGCTGCATTTTCCCTGTAAACACATTAATCATCCTGCATCCTTCCCAGATCCAGTTGCAGGATATCCTCCATTCTGCAGAATTAATGCTTCTTCAGATACAGAAGTGAAAACATGCAAGAACATTTAACTTTGATTAATTAAACTGTATTAATTTAACAGATGGTGTGCTGTGACACCCACCAGGCTGAGGTTTAGATTTGTGATACTTTAAAGAGGGATCACTGCCTCTGTTTTCATATAAATTTTGAATTTCCACAGCCAACAGATGTTCAACTCATCTTTTTTTCCCCCAGTTTTGTTCTGTGTTCAACTCATAGTTGGCAAGTCCTGGGACTTGCAGGGATTTGACACCAGTGCCTTATAAATCTGAATCCTTGCTAAGGAACTTTTATCATTGTGTGCAAACAAATCTTCATCTTTAAGTATCAATACAGAAGAACTTAGTGGTGAATCTCCTTCCTACTAGTGAAATATTAATTAGTGCAGTGAACCTCTGTTATACTTTTGTTATTTTGAGAGGAACCTTCTGAGAGTTCAAATATCTCTTATTACAAAATTAATTTAGAAAGAAGCAAGACTTTACAGTTTCTCTAGAGGGACTGTCATAACAAATGTTTTCTTCTTGCTTTGACCCACACCTCTGCTTATATGCTGAAATACTGAGATAAATCATATCTTACACCTAAGTATGTACTTTTGATTTTCTGATCCAGAAATAGCTGGTGTCTGACTTCTCCAGG
Organism: Neopelma chrysocephalum; assembly: GCF_003984885.1. Lineage (NCBI taxonomy): Eukaryota > Metazoa > Chordata > Aves > Passeriformes > Pipridae > Neopelma > Neopelma chrysocephalum. Next base: position 15,012,346 of record NW_020897809.1, on the reverse strand, counting down.
GTGCACTGATGCACTAATACCCCTTATTTCTGTGCAACACTATCAAAAATTAGCACATTTTATTTATTTAAGTCTCTCTCTCCTACTTTTTCCCACTGCTGTAGCATCATCCAGTTACTGCCTGCAGCTACAGGATATTGGGAGTATCCTTGTGCAGTCTGAAACTTCCCAAAGCACTTATGATCTCCAGGAAGCACAATCTGCTTTTGTTATCATTTCTGATCATGATGACTTGCATGAAGTGTATATATATATATATATATATATATATATCTCAGTGGTGAGATTTCTTTTTTCCCTCATTCCTCTTCCCTCTGAGATGTCCAGAGGATTTTTAGTATTTCTGTTTTGGCACAGAATCAGTATTATGTTACCTTGTGGGACACACAGACTCACACTCTTCCACCACAGGTTTTCCACCTGTCAAAAAAAAAAAAAGTGTCTCCAAAACTGGCATTTGTTCTGTGGATGCCCCAGCCCTTGGAACACTCAAGGCCAGGTTGGGTGGGGATCTGAGCAGCCTCACCTAGTTGAAGACATCCCTGCCCATTCCAGGGGGCTTGGCCTGGATAACATTTAAAGGTCCCTTCCAACACAAACCATTCTGTGATTTATAATTGTTATTATCCTGAGCGTTCTTGGGAACCCAAGGTGGCAGGTTTCTTACCCCTTCTTACCTTTGATTTACAGATTCATCAACTAATCTTGTAAATGTCACAGAAAAACAAAGAATAAAAGGCATTGCTAAGGAGGAGGCAATGGTAATGCAATACCTTTGCTTAAAACCCTGAATTTACAGGGAAGAACAATGTTATACAAAGCAAAAATGCACCAGGGACCCCCCTGAGCTGGCACTAATACACCTGTAACACTTGCCTGGGCTTTCTGAGCCTGGTGTGTGGCACCTTCCTGCAGCCCCTGTGCCAGGGTTGGTGTGACCTGAATGCCTCTGCCTCGTCACCTGCCCTGTGCCTCTCCCCTTGCCCATCCCCTCTGCCCAGGGCACCTGCTGACAGCCTCTGAACACCCTCTGCTCGTGGAGAACCATCTGTCATCCCCTTCCATCAGCCCATTCCTGGTGTCAGGCTCCAGGCTGCTTCTCCTTTTTGGTTTTTTTTTTTTCCCAGCCTCTCAAAGCTCAGTGGCACCACTCGATGCCTCTCCTGATCTATGAGTTATAAGCAGTCCTGGCTTCTTTCAAGATTTATGAGATTTAGCTCGCTTTGAGCTCTTCACAGAATTTACAAATGACATATAAACACGACAAAAACCTGATTTGTGAGCTGGGTTGTGCAGTGCTCTACACATCCACACGTCCCTTTTTTTTTTATATTTAGCAGAACCCTGCAGGGCTCCCTTCCCTGAGCTGGTCTTACAGGGTTGCAGAGATGTTGCTGCAGGCAGGAAATCTGCTGGAATTCCGACTAACCCTGGCCCCCAGAGTTGCTTAGTAACTATGAGTGGTTTCCCAGGAACAGCTTCCACGTTCCAACCTCAAAGTCAAGCACAGCTTGTGCATCACCTCAGCTCATGCCATGGAATGAAGTAGGAAATGTCACTTCTGAATTTCAACCCATATTTCTTTTGCAACTTATGTCCTGAGATGAGTATGTATATATATATATATATATATTTATATATATATAAATATACAGCACAGTGGGTGTTTACTTGTTTTAGCTTATGTTTCTTTGGAAAGTCTATTGTAGAATCAAAACATTTTGATTGCAATTACAGGGGGGCAATGGGCCTTGAGTACATGATTACAGGTTAAATTCCTACAAGAGGCTAGAAGAAAACCTCTAAGTATTCACATCTGAATTAGGTGATTTCTTCAGTGACAGATTTCAACCTGCCCAGTCCTTCTATGCTTAAACCTCATCAAGGAATAAAGGAAAAACTGGTGGGAACTGAGGGAAAAGCTGCAATAGAAGGAAGGCAGAAGAGAAACTGGACAGTGCTGAGCTTGGGTCAGAACTGGAATTGGCATCTGAGGCAGTGAGAACTGGATATCTCTGCAGGATTACTTTAAATCAGGATTGATTTCATGAAATTTATTTTAAGATTAATTTTAAGAGCTTGCTGTGTAACGAAAATTCAGTTCTATACTTGGTGGTTTAAAATTTCAGGCAGGTGAGGCAACAACCCTGATGAAGGCAGTCAGGCAGAGCATAACAGACATAACTTCTTTCTTATGTGCATTTTTCTCTAAATAAAGACAGAAAACAGGAGCTAATAATTCAGACAGCTCTATTGGATAAGCTTGGGAATTGTGTCACTTCCTAACTAAACTCCTTCCATGCAGACATCTAAATCACTGCATCAGTGCCAAAATCTGACAGCACCACATTGCTGTTCCTGCCTTCAAATGCATCAGTCACAGGATGCCAGACTGGCAGGGGTGCTGAGAAGGCACTGGAAGGGGGAGAAATGCTGGTATAAAGACGAAATGCAACTATAAAAACAAAATGCAACTCTTTAACTGTGCTGCCTTGCATTATAAACTTGTTTGAGGTTAAAAAAAAAGATATGTTTGAACATCAGTGTGTTTCTATTTTTACAAGGAGACTTCTAAGCAATTTTTTTTAACGTATTTTTCTTATAGAAGTCAAATCACTGATTCAGTGTCCTTTGTGCCAAAAGTGACCATTCACCACCAAGGGGTGCAGGACAGGACCCAGCAACCTCAGCCTTGCACGTGTACTGTCAGTGCATTCACTTGTTATGTTGGGGTTGTTTGGTTTGGGTTTTTTTTCTGGATTTTTAATCAGCAAAAAGCACATTGAATGCTTCAGTCTCTCTGCTGTGGCAGCACAGCTTTAAACTGGGAAGGTTTTATCCCTGTGCACTCCAGCACAGCCTGAGCAGCTCTCTTTGCTCAGCTATTATTTTGTCCCTGATACTCACATGGCATAGCCATGTAAGCCCATAAAACGTCCAAAATGCAGATATAAAACCCTCAATTGCTTGGAGCCCAAGCCAAGTTCCAATTTGGGTAATTGCATTCTGTCTATTTAAAATTCACATGTCAATTTTCAGTTTGCTGTTGATTGGACTCTTCCTCTCTTTCTTCACTAAACCATCTGCAGGCTTTTATCTCCCAGGTAGTTGTGTTTCAGTCCCTGATGCAGGGGCTGGATGAGAGTTTTCCAGGCTGCTCCAGTGCCATCAGCAGCTAAAGTGGCTCCTTGACTGCCTCCAGCCACTCTGGGCACCAGCAGCTGCTCCTCTTCCTCAGCCAGGGGTCACCTCTGCTCTGCAGAATGACCTGAGCTCTGCCAGTTCCACCCCGGAAAATGGCTGAGATTTATTTATTTTTATTCCTGTCATCAAACCCTTTTAGAAACACAGCCTGGAAGGAACCTTGTGCATTAAACTAAACTCTGTTCCCTGCTACCTTGGCAGCCACAGCTTATAAAACCACGCTGTTCCATCCCTGCTTGTGTCGCTCCCATCACTCCCGTGAAAAGCTGTTCCAGACTCTCATTGTTTTAGTGGTGCAAACTGACCTCAGAGGTCTGAGCTGGTGATCAGATTGCTGGCAGCTGGACTGTCTCCACCTCTGGAGTTTAATATTCCAAGGGAATGCTCTTAACAGGAGTGTGAACTTTGCTGCCAAAGCGCTGTCGAGCTGAAAGGTCCCAGCCGGCCCTGCGGGAAGGTCCCTGAACGCAGCCGGGGAGGGGGAAAGAAAAGATGTATTTTTCCCTTTTATCCTGAACTTTTCATGAAGCAGCCAAGGCAAAGTTGAAGCTTTCCACCAGCTCCAGATAATTCATGACATGAAGGAGAGAAGTAAGATATAACAGCTATTCCTTGCTGAATATATCACTGATGAGCAGTGGCTGGAAAGCTCCGATGCACAATTACAGGGAGAGAGTTCTGGAGCCAACTGTAATTAAAGTTCTTCTGACACTACAGTAAATCCTTAGTAGTAGTGCCTTATTCCAGCTTTCCTTGCCTTGCATGCCTGTAATGCCCTCCAGGAACAGGGAGAAACCCTCCCCTATAAACTCTCTTGTATACTCTGCTTTTTTTTGTAATTAGCCTGAGTCAACAATACTCACAAGAATCTGTTCGAGCCACTCACTGGATACTCAACTCTGCTTGTGCTGTTGTCACTTGGAGTCCTTTTTAAATGGGAGATAATTATCTAGAAAATAAGTACACCTACACATCACCCTGCTGTGCCCTTGGTTCCATTTGGGCACCTCAAAGCTGTGTCCTTGTCTGTCTGACCATCAAAGTAAACATTCTGTCCATGAACTTGTCCATATTGGACAAGTTGCCCTCAATAGAGGGTTTTCTCCTTTAGCTAAACCAGCCACGTATTCCTTGATTAAATCCAGCTGGGATGTGCAACACAATTAATAAGATGTAATTCATTATATCTAAGTCTCTCTTGTGCTTAAAATTTGCTGAAAATCTGTATTAGTAGGCTGTGTCTAGCAATATTTAAAGCTTTTGTTGTGTGTAATTTACTGGGTTTTAAGCTGCTTTTGGGGTTTTTTTTAGGTGTAAACCAAGGAGAGAAAACCATGTACCCTGTTCACTCAGCTAAGAAATGTAGAAATGCAGTCCAAAAAGAGGAGCACATATATTAATAATAACAGGTATGACCTTTTCAGTGTTCTCTTCTCTATGATATCTGTTTACCTTGCAATAAATCTTGGTTCTTAAATATTAACAGTGTAAATAATGAAGATTTGCAGGGCCTGAAATATCTCCAAAAGCAAGATATCAGTGACATTCAGATGTCACTCTCCCTTCCAGACCAGATATTTGTTTCTCACTTTTACAGCATTTGTAGAAATAAGCAAGTAAATACACGTGAAAGAAACATGTAATTAAAGTAAAAAATAAAAATAAAAAATATGGGGAATTCAACAGCAGAAAGGGAAGAAGGAATAGGAAACAGCTCAGACAAAACTGCTGGTAACAGATTTACTGTCCCCTTTAGTTCTGAAGGAAGTTCTTAACCTGTGCTCTCATAACTTGAGTTCAAAATAAGCATCACATCTTGGGACAGGTGGTAAAGGAGTTCAAGGAGTGTGAGGAATCAGGGCTAATTATCTCTGTTCAAGCAATTGAGATGGGATTGATTTGTATTGCTTTAATTCCTGGGTTACCCTGATAATGTACTAATGCTTCTATAGAATTATAAATTTATTAAAAGGTTGCCTGTAATGTCTGGAGGTGGTGGTGTATTTTTTTTCCTCTAGTCTGATCAAACTAGAACTGGACAGAAAAATATGACAAGTTTCTCCTTTTTTTTGGTGGTGGTTTGTTTTTTTCTGGAAAAACATAAAATGTGCAATATGTGAAATTGTCCCTTAACTTTGGTTTTGTTCAGTTGAGGTCCATTAAAAACAACAACAAAAAAACCACAATTAATGGCTACAGAATAACTCATTTAAGCCCATATAAGCCAAGAAATCTCCCGATGAAGAGAAAATAAGGTCGCATCACTGTATGAAAGTGGCTTTGCAGGGAGGTAGAAGTGTAGTTAACAATGCAGTTGCTAAATATCCAGCAGCTCATTTTGTGCCTTTTGCGGGAACAAAACCCTGGGAAGGCAATTCAAAAGCCTGATGGAGAGAGACAATCATCTCCTAATTCCATCTCGGGCTCAGCTAACGGCGTGTGATGATTGTGAGCATTTCCACCGTGATGAGGATGTTTGTGCAGGAAAGGCAGCCATCCCAAAATCCCAGGCTGGCTTCCAGGGGGACCGGCTGCCAGCTCCGAAACGGCAACTTTGATTTGCTGAGCTGGCGAGAGGGACATTATTTACAAAAACTGACCCAGCCTCGAGGCTGATGGGCGCTGTTGGAGTCTGAGCACAGCTTGGGGGGCAGAAATAAATGGAGGTTGTTTGGTGTCACTGACACCTCTGATGAAATTCTGTAAGGTCTAAATGCCGTTTCCACTTTTCCACGATGATATTTCTCTAGAGAAAAACAAATAAAGAGGACAATCTGTAATATTTAGCCTGCCAAGCAGCTAAGAAAAAGAGGAATGACTTATTTAATCACTAATTTCGGTTGTTTCTGTTGTGTTCTAAAAACATGCCCAAAATTATTAAAAATTAAATCATCAACAAGATGTTGAAAACATATGTTTTCAATGTGCTGCGTCTGAAAACTTTTCAGAGGCTGGATGCTTTTGAATAAAATCCTGTGGAACACAGTCATTCTGAGCTCCTCCACAAAACAAAGATCATTGAAATGGAAACAGGCCACCAGTTGGTGAAAGTTTTGGAGATAGATTTGTATTGGAGCAAAGAAGGTTCAAATACCTAAATCATACTGGATGTTTCAGGGTAGCCCTGACCTAGTGAGCACAAATAACTGCACTGATAGATGAGCACAAACATGCTTTCAAAAAGTTCACTTTAATTTGCTTGTTTTGGCAGGTAAAATACAAGTGTGTGCTCATCCCTCCCTTAAAACTCTGCATTTCTTTTATTAAAGTGTAGCCTTCTCTTCACACAGCAGTGAGCTCTTCTCCTCCTTTCTCCTTTTTATGAAGTTGTTCTTTCATCTTTGAATTATTCCCTCTTTCACCATCAGAGTAAAGGCAATGAAATATGGCAAAAAGGTGACTGGGGCCCAACAGATCCCAACAGAAGTTCTTCTGCTCCTCAATCCTAAAGAAACTTTCTTTATTTTTCTGTATTTTATTCAGGGGAGGAGTAGAGGATCAGGAATCCCTTGATATTGTCAGTGCTCAATCCCCCTGGATAAGACCCTACAGACTCCTCTAATTATTCACAAAACATTTTGAGCAGATGTCCACAAAATAAATTATCTGCTGTCTGCCAAAAACTACTCCTGGCAGGCAGTGTAGCAGGTAAATGAAAGGAGAGGTTGGAAACATGAATAAAACATGATTAGAACAGCTTAGGGCGTTTTGAACCTCATAAATTCAGAGGCACCAATTGAATCCATAGGGGTGCAGAAGGCAGGGGAGGGACAACATATAAAAAGATGTTGGAAGGAGGCAGCTTTGGAGGGAACACTCCTAACAGGCAATTCCCTGTGTTAGTGGCAGTACTGCTGTGCCAAGGCACAAAAAGCACTTTCAGGGCAGCAGTTTGCAGTGTCCACCATGGGACACAGGGAATCTGGACTTCCAGCAGCACTCTGATCCCTCTAAGTCATGTGGGCCAGCATCTTGGAGCCTTAAATTTCGTAAAAGTTGCTAAATCCTGCTATTCTGCCATTGGCAAGGACATCCCTACATAATTTAGCCTTAGTTTGGTGATCCAGTGAAAAATATTTAATGTCTTCCCCTTCCTACCAGGACTGTGCATGATGATTTCCTAGTGAAGGCAGGATGTTCTACAGCTTTAGTATCATCAAAACACATCCCTACGACAAGGCTGAGCATTGCAACGAGTAAATTTGCAAATAGAAATGCTATTCAAGAAGTGAATTTTAGGTTTTAAAACAATCAGCACATAGAGTTCTGAGATCACCTTTTCAAAACTATCTGTATGGTGCCATTTCAGTGAGGTTGATATAGATTCAAACTAAAGAAAATATTAATTTTTCGAGTAGAAAGTGGTTCCCAAAGACTTTGTATTGAGTTAAAGTTCACTATTCTGTACTCTTTCACTGAATAATAAAAAAAAATTATAGTACATCATGCACATTTAGGAGCATATCAAAATTTTACCATGATGGAAAAAAATGCTCTGGTTTGCTGTTTCTGAGAGAAAGAACCTGTAAAGTGAGGATGGTAAATCTAAACATGAAGAAATACAAATAATTTGGAAAAGGTTGCCAAGTCAGAGGTAGAGGAAAAGATGGGAGGACAGAATAACTTGAAAACTGTGATTAAAAGAAATTTATGGGCAGGTAGGTAACTCCATAAATAATGGCCCAGATTTATTCATGGTGGTTTCATAAAAGCAGGGATAAATTAGTGCCAAGCACAAGTCTGCTTCTTTGCAGTGGTTTTGACCTATTCAGTGGAACCATTGTAGTTACTAATTCATACAGGATTATACATAATTGGGATGCCCAATTAGAACAGTAGAGTTTCAGAAATGACAATGTTCTCTTTCCTTCAGGGATCTGTAATTTATTCCATTACCTTGAACTTGCATTACACAATACGCCAAAATAAAATTTGCAAATGTCCTGTTAAATCCTGCTATCTTTGGTTCATACTGGATATGTGAAGAAAACATGTGGAGAGGATTAAAAATATGGGAAAGAATTACCATTTTAATACATTTGACTTGTCCACGAAGAGACAATAGAAGGTTTTCAGCCTCAGTAAATCCACCTTAATGCCTGTAAAGAGTTCATAAAAAATTCTTCTGCCCCCTTGTCTTCATGAAAGTAATCTGTGCTAGAAAGGCCAAGATTATTTACCAAAGAAATCTGAAGGTTTATTTTGTTTGGCAGGGACAGCTTCCCTTACCGTGTTTTTAACCCACCAAAATATTTCCTTGCTGCATTAATTCAGGTGAAATCTGATGCATAAACTGTCAGAAGAAGTATCAACACCTTCAAAAGTGTGGCTGATGCCACGTTTCCCTGCACTCTGAGATTTCCAACAGTGAATTTGTTTAATGGCTTTTCTTCGTACGTGTTGACTCTCCGAGCTGCTGAGATATTAGGATAATAAGTGTTTGACGAAAAGAAGGATCTATTTATACAGAATCGATAAAGGGTTGCCATGGAAAACCTGAAGCTCTCAAAAGGAGGTTTCCTGGAACAGAGGGTTTTCCAGGGGAGAGAGTGGTTTTTACATGTTTGGTTCGTGGTGGTTGTTGCTGTCACTGCTTTCATTCACACGGTGCCCAACCCCGGCTGCTCCAAGGGGGGAATTCTCCTCACCAGGATCATTGAAGAGCAGAAACTGGAAAAATTACTTGCTGGGATGCCCCGTGAATTTTCCAGAGGTTGGATAAGAGGGAGGTGTGTGAGCAGCGACTCAGCAATGCAAGTGATGGTGTTGGGTTAGATTTGCCTTTGGGGGACCTTTGCATGTGGTGGAGAATTTTGTGGGGGTATGAGAGCTCTGGGATTACAGCTAACTTGAAGGGAAGATGATGATGATGGTGTCAGCTTGGTGGAACTCAGAGGAGAAAGTGTTTTTTCTGACAGCTTTTGTGCCTGGGCAAGGCTTTTGGGTACATGGGGGATCCCTGGGGCTGTGCTGTGCAGGAACAGTGGGACTTTGATGACCTTATGGGTCCCTTCCAGCTCAAGATAGTCTATGGTTCTGTCCTTCTGTGAACAGTTTTCAGTGTAACATTGCATGCATTATTTTCACAGAGTCACAGAATATTCTGAATTGGAAGGGACCCACAAGGATCATTGAGTCCAACTCTTGAGGGAACAGCCCATACAGAGACTAAACCCGTAACCTTGGAATTATGTTTGTGTTTGGAAGGTGTGAACTATAGAATGTGCATGAAAGAACATTTATACATTTTTCCAGGGTCTGGGGAGGATATTAATGCCTGTAATATGTGACACTTCTGTCTTCTGTTTCTGTAGTGAGTGGTTCATCACCACCCTCTAAAAAATTATGATAAATTGGAGGGTTTTCTAGTGAATCATGCAGGGATTTTTCTATGGGTCAGCAAGCCTTTAGGAACATGTGTGATAGAGTTAAGGAGGTTTGTTGTAACCCTTTCTGCCTCCCTACAAAGCAGCATAACTGGATTTTAAGCCCAGTGCAAGGACCTGCTCTGTGCCACCATGAATTCTGTGTGATATGAACTGAGGTGCCAGTGCTGGTGTTGCTGCCTCTGAATTCAGTTTACGACGCAATGAATTGGAACAAAGCCAGAGACATCCCTTAATGTCAGAAAAGGGATTTTTGATGTGATTCTGGATGCACAGCCAGCCAAAGGAGTTCAGTCCCTCTTCAAAGCCATGATGCAAGTATTGTAATGCAGATTACATCGATTTGCTCCCTGTTACTGGCAGCTAGCAGGGATCCTTTAAAGATTCTCCACAGCACCCACGGAATAAAGAGCTCTCTGCACAAAAAGGAAGCTGTATTTTCATGTAGATGACAGATAATAAAAATAGCATAAACGTTATCATATATGTAAGGCAAAATTCAGTTTGGTATAGGATATTTTATGACCACGACAGGGTTCAGCTGACAGCATAAAGAGTGCTTACACCTGGCACTTGAGGACATCATTTGCTGGTGAACATGGTGGTGCTGGGTTGATGGTTGGACTTGATGACCTTAGAGGTAATTTCCAAGGTTAATAATTCCATGATTTAAGCACATCCATAATGCTGCTGGCTCCAACACCTATTTAAGTACTTGCTGGTTACGTTTTTGTAATTAATGCCTTGCAGAGAGGCAACAGAAATGCTGACTTGCAATACCCCACCAGTAAGTTTGCTGCGGTTCCAGACTCTCCTCGTGCAGGACTGGTGTGTGCAGGTATGTGATGAATGAGAGTTGACAAGATTCTACAATAAATACTCGAAATCCCAAAGCAACGACTGCTGAAGCGTAAAAGAAGTGCCGCACCGGGCCATAATTCAAAGCAGCATTCCATTTACAAATGGAATAAGAGTAATAGAAAAGATTAACTTTCATAGGAAATTACAGCTTGTGTATGTGTGTCAGTGCCTGTTTTTATGAAGTTCAGTTTCCTCCAGGCTTTATGTCTCTGCATCAAAGTTACCAGAACACCATGGGATTGCAGCTCATTCCGTGGTGTTGTGGCACTGTGTGTACAGTGCTCCCAAGGACTGCTTCCCACTGGGACAACGTTTTTTGCAAAGATGTCTGTGTGTTTCAAGTTTAGCCATAAAACAAGCCCTGTAAACTGCAGTGTGTGCTCATCTCTTTTATTTGCAGGTAAAGGCACCTGCAAGCCTCTGGGATCACACCCGAGCAGGGCTATTGCTGTATACACAGATTTACAGACAGCAGCAACGTTCTCCAAAATCTGCCTCTGGATGGAGAAGATGGAAGTGGTTTAGATAACTATTTGTCCAATGCTATAAAGTATGCTCTGGCCTCTCCAGCTCCTCATTACATGAGGATAAAATGATTCAATGTGCAACCTTCCTACAAACACTGTGATTCACTGCTGGAAAGAATTGCCTGGGTGGCAAAAGATGCTTCATTTCCTGAAGCTACAGATACAAGTTCAGTGGATGCTCACCACCAGGATCCGTTTCCTTCCTGTTACAGTGGATTCAGATGGATAGATGAGTTTAAAGGATTGGCCAGCAATTGCAGCAGAGACTAAAACTTGTGTCTTCTCAGTCACAGAATCACAGAATGGTTTGGGTCGAAAGGGACCTTAAAGCCCATCCAGTTCCACTCCCCTGCTGTGGGCAGGGACACCTTCCACTAGCCCAGGTTGCTCCAAGCCCCGTCCAACCTGGCCTTGAACACTTCCAGGGATGGGGTGTCCACAACCTCTCTGGGAAACCTGTGCCAGTGTCCCTACCCTCAGAGTAAAGGATTTCTTCCTCATATCTAATTTAAACACACCCTCCTTCAGCTTAAGGCCATTCTCCCTTGTCCTATCATTTCATGCCCTTGTGAAATGTCCCTCTCCAGCCTGGAAAATGGTCCCTGGAAAATAACAATACTGCAGCCTTGTGGTATTCTTCCTTTCTGATGAAACCTCACAGCCTAAAAACCCTATTTAAAACAAAGAAACAAATAAAACTTGCAAACCTCAACATAAAGAAACCTGAAAGCAAAACTTAGGCAGTCAAGAAATCTCATTACTACAATGACATTCCTCCAAAAATAAGATAAAAAATAAAATGTGATTATGCAGGGCAAAGGAAGAAAACTAAATCTTTGTTCTGCTTCCTCCTTCCTCTTCAGGAACTTCTGCTCAATGTCTGAGTTCCACAGAGTTGTTTAAAACAACTGTCCTTTAAAAGTGGCTATCACATCTCTGACAGCTTTAATTTTTGTGTGTGTGTGCTCAAAGCCTTTTAAAGTCAGAGCAAAACACCGTGAGAAATCTCCTCTGCTCCCCGTTGCAGCTCCCAGAGCAGGAGGGCTGGCTCGCTGCAGCTGGAATTGCTGCCTTGGACTTCAACCGGCCCCTTCCTGGCATTATTCACTCGACAGCTTTATTGCACCTGGAGATCTGATTATTAACTGTCACCAGAGCGTGGGGCCGAGGAGGAGGAGGAGTGACATCCCCACGGCTGAACGGGGAGCAGCTGTCAACTGGAAGGCAACGCCGTCGTTCTCCCACTCAAATGCCGCGGCTGTTTGTGGCAGCACCGTGGTGGCTCCTGGGCAGGGACATGGGGATGTCACACGGGGATGTCACACAGGGACTGGTGCTGAAGGGGAGGACAGGGTGTGAGCACCGGCAAGGGGAGAGCTGTGCTATCCCTGTGGAGGTTGTGCTGGTTTAAAGGTAAACCGGCAGGGGAAATGAACTCAACTCTCAAGGAGAGATTATAAGTCAGAATAACAATTTAATAAAATAATACAATAAATATGATTATACAGACAAACAGTTGGTTTTAACCCACAAAACCCAAATGTATAACCCAGCGCCCTGGGGCACGAACAGAGGCTTGGTGTTTCCTCAAATTTTCAAGCTGTTTTGTAGAAATCTTTCATCTTACAATTTTTCACCTTGCAAGAATCCCAGAATCCCAGAATGGTTTGGGGATTGGAAGGGACTTTATACTCATCCAGTTCCACCTCCTGCCATGGGCAGGGACACCTTCCACTAGACCACATCGCTCCAAGCCCTGTCCAACCTGGCCTTGGACACTTCCAGGGACAGAGCAGCCACAGCCTCCTTGGGAAAAGATACCTTTGATTATCCAAACTTGTCTATTTTTTGATAAAAGTAATCAAATGATATTTTTAAATGCATCTACTTTTTTTTTTTAATTGCATATAAATCTGATAATTGGGGTTTGGCTTAACTCCACCGGAAAGAGTGAGCACAAGAAGAAAATTCGTATGGCCAACTTAAGGCTCTATTCTGCAGGACAGGCTTTCTTCAATGTGTGCTCCTTGTTTGTTACAGGCATTTTATTTTTCCCCCCAAAATAACTAGTGACATAATGACTTGGAGAACAATTTTCAGCTTTCTGAGTGACAAACACATTATAACATGATTGGATTTTCTAACCTAATTGAAAGAAAGAATTCGTTCTCATCTATATTTTGCTTCCACTCTTGTTGTAAATTATTCCATGTAAGCTCCGTACAGTAATTTAATTTTTTTTTTTTTTTCAAAAGACAAAGGTCTAAGCTGGTAAAGCTTCTGGCTCTGGAACACTGCAGACTCCAGATGTGCCACTGTGTGCTGAGCACTTGCATGACTTGCAAACCCCAAACTGGAGGTCCTTAAAATGATGCACCACATCTACAATTCTAATTTAGCTGCTCACTGTAATAGGTTGGGGGAAATGAGGTAAAACGTTCTCACTAATCTTGGTGCTAAGTGCATTAACTCTCAGGATATATTTATAAAGGCAAGGGAGGATATTAGCAAAAAGATTTATCCAACAGTGAAGGTTTTTTCCCCCATTAACTAACTTCTAAGTTTCAAAGTTCTTGTAGTTTAATTGGGGAGAGTGGAATTTAGGAGAAATAATTATAAACATGACTACACAGGCAATATGCTACTGTTCAGCACAAAATACAACAACTGTTTGGGGCTGGTAATTGAACCAACACAGAGAGAGAAAATTCGAATAAAATTAACTTCCACTGGCAAATGTGAAAAAGATAATAAGGAAATTTTGAACAAGCTATCAAAGGTTTAATCTGGATACTATTGAGAAGAGCATAAATAAATGGAGCAAGAACAGATGGCCAACTAAAAACAAGTGGCCTTATAGAAGGTTAGGGGTTGTTTTTCTCAAGGAAAAGAAAGAATTTAACGTCTCAAGTCAAAGTTAGACTCAATCAATACATTCAGGGCTCTTGAGAAATTTTGAAAATAGTTTCCTACTTGTAGTGATTTAGGGCAGTCAGGCATGTAAAAAGATTGAATCGGTTGTGAGAAATCAATGACCTCCCCTCAACACCCCCCCCCAAGATTCCCACTGAAATGAAAACTTGCCAATTACAATGGGAGTTTTGATGAGGCCAGCAGGAGCAGGATGTTCCAGACTCAAAGAAACAGCATGTGAAATGTAATATCTAGTATTTTTTGTGCCATTGGGGTGTGAGACGGGGGCCTGCTGGACGTCTCACCTTAAAACTCCGGCGCGCGTCTCCCGTGGCAGATTAGGGGTGATGATCCAAAGCAAATAAGCTGAGCTGACACGTGCATGGGATGATCCACTGGTGAGGGCTGCAGACATTTACCTCCCTGTTCAGCAGGTAACTGTGGTGCTTCTCCACTGCAGCCTCTCAAACCCCTTGTCAGACCCTCCTTTGGGTGCAATAAGACAAAAAATATACAATTGGTAAGATAAAATAGATAATAGATTATTTTGCTTCCCTATTTAACCCGAGGACTGCTGGTTTCTTATTCTTCCACCACAGTGGTCTGTGTTTTGTCTTGCCAAGCACACAGGTACTGGTGTGTACCCTGGACAGATCCACTGGTGTGGGGGCCTGGTGCCTGCTCTGTTCCTGGGGATTTGAACTGCAAAACAGGGCTGGTCTTCTCCCATGGGCTGAATGCCCAGCTCCTGAAGGTGTGCATTAGTTGTGCTCCTGCAGGGACAGCCCTTATCAAACCCTCTCCTCCTCTTCCACACCCGCCTCCTTTCCAGTTTAGACATTTCAGTTTGGGACAGCATCCTTCCTTGGCCTGCTGCTATGGGACACTTGCCAAAATATCCCTTGCAGGGATCTGAAGAGCAACCAAGCTGTTGTTAGGCTAGGGATGAAACTATGGGACTCCAACATAACCAGTGGTAGAGTGGACCCCAAAAATCCTGATTGCTGTGGCTTTGTGCAAGCACTCAGTGATTCCTCCTAAAGGGAAAACACATTCCCTCTTCTCTTGCCTTCCAGGAGCAGTGTTTCAGGGAAAAGCCAAGCAGCTGTGCTTACAGGATCTCGCAGAGATTCCTAAAAGCTGATAATAAGGTTTGACAGTCATGTCATAATTGTTAACAATGGTATTGGAGGCATGCCAGCAACCTCACACTCTCCCACTGCTTCTCTGGGTGAGAGGAATTGCTCTATGAGTGTAAGTCTGCAAACCAAATTTGACATAAAGGGATGTTTCATACAGAGGAAGTACAAAGCAATGGGTTGTATTGTTGCCAGATTACACAACAGTAATGAAAGAGAAGAAACTACAGTGACACCCCATTAATATTTGGTATTTCTGCTCCCTGTGCATTCAAACATATTATGTTGTTAAAGCCTTCAGGAGCCCGATGGAACAGCCTGGTGTGCAGGTTTGGCAGTGGGTGTTGGGTATGATCTCCTTATTTACTGCTGGGAAACCCAGGAGTGATGGATTCAAGCTTGCTGGTGATATCTCAGCCCATGAAAAGCCATTGCTGTTCTCTGTTACCAGCCCCCTGCGCGGGGAAAACTTCCAAAAAGTGTAATTTGGAGCTCCTTGTGCTCCTGTCCTGTACAGCCATTTGTCCTGGTTAACATGCACCCAATAATGTACCTGTCAGAATAAATCACAGCAAATGATACTTTTCCGTCTGGGTGTCACGAATTCCAGAGCTGAAGGTTCTGGGATTGTTTCAGGCCGATGGAGGGGACTGGTTCCTTCTCAAATTTGTTGACCCTCAGACAGCCATAACTCTCAGCAACCTTCACTGCCAGAGAAATCAAAATACAAATCAACACCATAAAAAGTGACATGTGAGAGCTATGTCCTTTTTGCCTGGGTTTGTAATCCCTTCCCAATGGCTCTATTAGAGCTCACATAAGCAAACCCATGCAGATCTCTGCACGAGCTGTTAATGATTATGGACTGTTGTTTACCTTATCAGGGAAGCTGTCAATAGACCTAGTTAATGAATTATTTTTTTTTCCTGTCATGGGAATTTTAATTAACAGTTTATTAACTCCCAATCCAATTCCCTGGAGGTCTCAGCAGAATTCCAGGAGATATATTATGCATATGCTCACGCTTTCTCCTCTATTTAGACAATTTCTGGTCCGGAATTATTGCACCAATTTCCCAGCACTGCAGATACGACTCTGGCCACTCCAATTATCTGCCTGCTCCAGAATATAGCAGCAGTAACTTCAAGCCATCATAAAGAAGTTTATTAATTTACCTCCATTCAGTGCCAACCATTTTACTGCAGTGCAACAGAACGTGATCTGCCACTTAGGAAACCTTCCCTTTTTGTCTCTTGGCTTTTCTAAAAGGCCTTTGTAAAATTTGCAAAGACGAATAGTGTGTCCAAAGCAAGATCTGCATGGAAGCTTCCCTAAATCCCTGCAACAGCTAACAAGTATTTAAGGTGAGAAGCTGCTATTTTTTGAGCCTCAGAAGTGAAGTTGGCTGGGGACTACAGCAGCACTGTAACTTTTTTTTTTCCCCATAATTTCCAAGGGCTGGAGTTTGTTTGTTTACAGTTATTGGTGTCTGCTGTTTCCCCTTGAGCGAGCTTTCACTGGCAACTCTGACAGCAATAGCTAAATATAAACTTCCAACTTCACTCTTAACCATATTCTTCCCAAGGTTTCTCACAGTCTTAGTATCCTGAACATTGGATCCACCTGACTTCCAGGCAAAATTTGGTTGAATTTCAGCTGAGCATTGTGGGATTGTCCAACAGCCTGGCAGGAAGGATCAGAGGTGCAGTAAAAGGATGCACAGAATGGATAAATGTTGGAATCTAGTGATAGGTGTATCGTGGAGGAGTCACCTGCAGAGGAACTGGGGATAACTGAGCTGGTCCAGGTCTGAGTAGAGGGAAGGAAGGGGAGAAGAAGCCCCTCAAGTAGACAAAAATGAGGTCCCTACCCAGGAAAGCAAGTAGCACAGAGAGGGAGAGCTCTCCTGGGACTGCTTGGGGTCGTATCCCCTAGTTGTGTGTAACCAGACTGATGAACCTCCAGCACAATCCTCACTCTGCATCCTTCATATGACAGAAAAACCCACAGGGCAGAAAAACTGGCAGAAATGCTTGGGTTTGGAATGCAAATACCCTCTTTCCATGGGATTGCTCTGCCTGCAGCAATAATGGTGTTTTTCTCTGTTTGGGATAGATTCTGTACTTACCAAGGTGCTGAAGCAAAAGCAGGTTCCCTGAGACCATGGCAGGTCTGGCTGCTGCAGCAAACCCAGCCATTAAAGCTAAGCAGGCTTTGCAGCTGGGACAGGCACTCCTTGGGTCAGATGTGAGGTTCTGATGTGCTCTTTGGAAATGTTAGTTGTCAGGAGTGTTCTGGTGCAATTACACCGATTGCTTGTCATTTTGTATCGCTGCTGGTCAAACATCCATAACCCCAAACTCAAAGCCTGTCTCTGAATTACAGAAGACAGCTGCCAAAACTGGCAGCTTAAATACCAGAACTTCATCAGCTGGGCATGAGCCTAAGGCAGGTGCCAAGGAAAAGCTCCCACAGAGCCAGGCAGGAACAGGACAGCCAGGAGAGCGCTTTGGGGATCTGTGGGTCTCCTGAATACATCCCATGGAGGGTGCAGAGCCCAGTTTGGTGAATGTGGGCTAACTGGGAGCAGGTTTGGTTTCTTTGCTGCCTTGAGAAGTCGCACACAAACCCCCAACAGTCAGTAGGACAGATGCCAAAAATCTCTGACTAGATTGTGTGCTGAACGGGGAGAGGAGAAATCAAGGCAATTCCTGTGCATCACTTCCCAAACAGCCAAAGCTGACCTGAGGGAGACCTGACACCGCCCAGGGTAAAGGCCACACTCCATTTCACAGGAATACCAAACTTATTTTGCAGTCAGAAGGTCTTTCTCTGAACTGAGAATGAACTGTTGAAGTTCACGGGTGGTTACTAGTGCAGATGCTCGGGGTTATGGAAGTGTAAAGATAGATTCCCGACTTTAGGCAAAATACTGGTGACAAGGCAAAATGGAAAATGGGGAAAAATAGAGCTTTTCTCAAGTGTAATAAGGAACCAATGGGAAGTAACTATTTGAAAACTGCTTCGAAGCCACTTAAGTCAATGAGAGTTTTCACTTCCCACTCATTCCAGTAAGCTTTTAATCAGGCCAATAAAGAGGAGACAAAAACAGACTGATGGAAATTAGAGAGGTGTAATCAAAATGTGTGTATCCATTTGGAAATGGGACAGAAAATGGTCTCTTTCCTTTACACCATGTTTAATGCTCATACTTCTGAAGATACTTATTTAGAACAACAATCAGACTCTCGTTGGCAGAGAACACAGTAATCTAATAAGCTTTGCAGACTTGTATGGAATGCTAACTATAAAAGACATCACCTATAAATTAGGGTTCAAAAGGTGAGACAGAAACGGAATATTAAATAACAGCATCTTTCTCTAACTTGAGTTAACTGTTCCAGCAAAATTTATTGCCAATCTGGCTACAACATCTGCAGAACTAAAGGACTTGTTAAAGAAAAATGAAACTTGTCTTTCTGCCAAAGTTTGGAGAAGCTTAAACAGAAATTAATATCCATAAGAAATCCTGGAACATTTTTGAAAAATTATCTGTCTGGCTATCCCTGCTGCTTTTCAGAGAAATAAAAGCATTTTAAAAGGCATCTTTCACAGTGCAGCTAAAATTTGCTCCACAGAAATGATGGTGCTTTGATACAACTGCTTTCAAATTTTGTTACTGTGTTAAGGTAAATTTATGCTAATCACACTTATTTCTATCAAAACAAATCTGATGCATTCTCTACAGAAGCAGACACAGGCTCTTGTACTCTCACAAAACGCTGCACATGTTGATGTTAAATATAAGGGATATAGATGATAATGCAAAACCCCATTTGTACGAGCAAGTTCAAGGTGACACTTCAAGATAGGGCTCTCCTTTGGATCATAAATCCTCTCTGGTGTGTGTTCTGGAGGAAAACTGCCAGAGTGGGAATCCTGCAGCTGAGATGGTCTGCAAATGCCTAAAAAATAATAAGCACTTGCCCATTTTTTTCTATAAATATCCGACTGCTTATAGTTAAACATGCTAATGGCTCTTTTCAAATTCTGCAATCCTCCAGTTCCTTTTAATTACTAGATTATAGGAGATTAATAATACCAAGACATTATGCACTTCATGACATGCTGCTTCTCTTTATATCCCTGAAATGTGATGCCCACAGTTTCTATTATTTTTGATAATAGGCCATGAAAAAGAAAATAATCTGTATTGTTGAATTTTTAAATCTGACTTTGCTATCCATTTAAGGCACCTCACAGAGAACTGGGGTCCCCAGGCTGGTTTTCTTTAGTCAGCAGGAGGAATGCATTGGATTACCAAGCAACATTAGACTTGCTAAGGGAGATGCCCAAATTCCTGGCCCAGGATACAATGACAGCACTGCTGGAAAACTTGAGCTTAAAATTATGAGGAGATGAGAGGGAGAGGAGAGGGAGAGGAGAGGGAGAGGAGAACATCAGTTATGGAAGAGCAGCCAATAGTGTGAAGTTAGATCCCAGCTGGCAGTGCTGGGCATGGTTTAGGGCTGAGATGTTGAATTCATGACCTAGAAAAATAAACTTTGATTAGCCAGTTGTTGGTGGAGAACCAGAAATCAGGAAGCTGAGCAACCTTCTATTAAATGAAACAATCTCTTGGATTGTAAAAGATACAGCATTAGGTGGCATGAACTTCTCCAACATACAGAGCACCCTTCATTCCTGTTCAAACGGTGAGAAATTCGCTCACAGCATTTAGGGAGCGTTAGGACTGTGAACAATGATTTCTGTTCATAATGCTTTGGTTGTTATGACACCTTCTGGCTGTGCATTTCAGCTAATTAACAGTAATTATTTTATCCACAGCATCTTTAGCTCTGGTAAAGGTACCACCCCCCTGTTATCCATGAGCCCTTCTGCACAGGGTATGATCCAGTTCCACTGTGCCCGTAAGGACCAACGTCTCCAAACCTTTTCCTCCTGACATGGACAGATCCGAGGTGCTTCTTGGTTCTGGGATTTCAAACTTGCACAGTCCTCATGTGCAAGTAAGTCCCTCATGCATATTTGATTGCTGCCTTGGGTGGCAATATCCCTGCCTTTAATGTACGTGCACATTGTGCAGTTGCTGTGGGAACTGTAACTTTGAGGTTTCACAGTTCGAAAAAAAAAAAGAAAGAATGTATTTATAGACTTTATTTATTTGGCTTATGAATCAACATGTTAATATTGATGCAATGGAAGAAGAAAGGAAAACAAACTTCTAAACAGAGAGCACAACATCAAACAGTGATCTGTTTATTTTTCTCTTCTGCAAAGTTCCTGTAACAGCAAAATCGCAGCAACGGAAAGGGACAGAATTATAAAACAAGAACCAGACAAAAAGAGGAAGAAAGCAAGCTGAAGGTAGCTGAGGAGTTGAAGTAAGTTCTTAGAGATCAAGTTTTACCAGTCATTGATTAGGACATGGCAGCAGATGCTGTGACACATTGCAGGTTTTTGCCATCTCCAGGTGCTCCCCCAGGTGCTTTGAAGCTCACCTGAGGCCAAGGGCAGTGCTACAGGCTGCTCAAGTAACTCCAACAGTGGTTTCTGTGTCCATAACTGAGGTTTGAATGGTCACAATATTGCAGCCTCTAGGTTTGCTTGTAGGTTTTAGGCTCATCTGAGCTCCTCTGAGGGGTGTGTGCTCTGAGGAACTCACCCAGCAGCTCCATCACAGCCCAGCACTGCCCTCACCAACTGTGTGTGTATCTCACATTAGGGGTGGTTCAACTGCAGCTTCACCACAGTGAGAGTAAAATCATAGGTATGTTATTAAAGAGATAAGAAAAGAGGAATCACCTCAGAGGTGGCCCTGTGTTACTGGCAGTGAGATGCTTCTGTGCTCAAACCAACTGAGTAAAGCTCCGTGGTTTATTTACTGAGCCAGGTGACTGCAGACAGGGATCCAGCTTGGTCTTTCTCTACCTCTTAACACACTAGTGAGGTTTGGCCAGGTTGGTTTAGTGCTTCCCTCTCAGATCTCCTTTATCTGCATTTCCACCACATGAATTACAGCCACAGCAAATGTCTGATTTCAGTGAAATGTGGAAGGAGAGGAAATGGCCTCAAGTTGCACCAGGGGAGGTTTAGAATAGATATTAGGGAAAATGTTTTCATGGAAAGGGTCGTAAAGCATTGGAAGAGACTGCCCAGGGCAGTGGTGGAGTCACCATCCCTGGAAGTGTTGAAAAAATCTGTGGATGTGGCACTTAAGGACATGGCTTAATGGTGAGCATGGTGGTGGTGTTGGGTTGATGATCCTAAAGGTCTTTTCTAACCCTAATGATTCTGTGAAACTCCTTTCCCCTGATGGTTCCCAGAGGGCTGGGTGTGCACTGGAGAGAAGGAGCCGGGCAGAGGAACAGGGAAGCAGCTCTTGGTGTGAGGATGAAGTGGCATGAATAGGTATGAGACTCTAATTGACTCACATGTAACCAAGGTGACTAAACACCTGGGCACCCTGGCTAATTGTTGTAACCAATTAGTAAGCTGGAATCCACTCGTGAAGTCCACACTGCCCCATGCAGCTCATTATGGGAGCAAGGAGGGAATTTCTCTGCAACAGCTGCCTGGAGATGGGGAGGGTTTGGTGTTCCCAGGCTCAGAGATATGATATATAAAACAGTATTCTGCTTTCCACTGATTCAACAAAGACACACAGTAGATTTTTAACACAGAATGTTAAAGGCTTTCTTCTGGTCCAAAAAAAGACTTTGCCATGAAGCTAAACGTGTTTGAAACACGTTCTAGTTCAAAGCAATAGTCGTGCCTGAGACACTAATATTTACTTTTATTACAACAGTTCTGTCCAGAGAAGTTGGCAGAAAGAATTGTGTTGTAAGCACAAGTCTATCCTCTGCTTTCATGTGTGATTACAGCTCATTTTGCCAGTGTAGTTTTCTCTGGCAATGAAGCACTTAATAGTGGCTGAGATTTCTGAAGGTTGACCCCACGCTATTGATACCCACTTCTTTTCCAGATTCAGTTACTTACTAATAAAGCAAGTTATAGGGGACATATTAACTTAATTCTGTGATTAATGATTTTGATTCTGCTGCTAAACAAACTCCTTTTCACTACACAGGGGCAACGCTGGAGCCAAAGGAAGGGGCAAGAGTATTTTGGCTCCTTCATCTGCTGATTGTTAAGTTTTCTGGAAGGTAATTCTTTCTCTTCTTCTCTGATCCATGTTGTCTGGTACCCATTTAACCTGCAGTCTGTAAATACCACACCTTATAAAAGGTGAAAATCGTGGAACCTGGAATATTCCTAATGGGCTGAAAGTGTGGAGTGGCTGTTCTCCACGTGGATGCTGCAGCTGGTTTAGCCACCAACATTATTGCCACTGTGTTGAATGGATTTTATATGATGGTATAAATATGCCAATTAGTGTTTCAATTAGCATCTGTGACTAATCCTGCCCACGCTGGGAAGTTGCAGTACGAGAGTTTCTTACCAAAGGGGATGGTTTTGTTTCTTTGTTATTCAAGTTTAATGCCAGTCGACAACTTCAATAGGACAGAAAATATTAAGTTTTCTTTTAAAAGGAAGGGAGGGATGGGTTAGAAGTGTTTTCAGCAGAGGGTGAGGTCTTAATTCTCCTGTGTTATCAGAAATTGTATATTCTACATTACACATCAACTCCTACAGACTTGTAAATGAATGCTCCAAAGTTGCTCTGAACTTTGGAAAGGATTTTGTCACACAGCTTTGTTCTCATGCTCTCTAGCTGATGGCACAGCTCCTGAAAATCTCATAAATCTGAAGTTATTTTTAATGGTGTAAACATACCATCCCCACCATCATGTCCATCTGTGGCAAGGCCTTTTCATACTGCCTTAGCAGCATAAATGGGCTTTTTATTTAAAAAAAAAATAATCTGGAAGCAATTAATGCGTCTAGATTTAATGATGAGAATAATCTAGCCTTCAAACATGATTAAAGCACAATTTAAAAAAAATCAAAAAGAACAGTAAAAAGTTTATTTTGGCACTCTGTTTTGATACAACATCTGGAAATACGGTGTTGCTTTCTCTTTTTTCATTATTTCCTTTATGCCAGTAGAGGGCACACCTGTTTAAATCACATTTATTTCATACACAGTGTGCCATAATAAAGGCAATTTAAAAATTCAAAGGAAAAAAAAAATACATCTATTTCCAATAATGAACATTTCACGGCATTTGGCTGCATTATCCAGGAACTGCTAATAGCAAAAAGAATGTTATTTAAATGATTTTGCATTCCAGAACTGCAAGAGTGTTTGAGTGTTCCTGTCGAGTTCACTATCAGAAAGCAAATTTTGGGCAATGGGATCAAGGGAACAAAAAATAATGAGATGGAAGTGCATGATTGGAATAAAAGCAGTGTTAATGTAAACCCAAACCCCTGTTAATTGGTGCTTTTAAATAATAGGAATTGGAAGGTTTGGGACTTTTTATTCAAATTTTATATAAAAACTTTATGTACAAAAGCACCTCTGCAATGGAAAACCAAATCTTGGGGTAATTTTTCATTGTATTATTCCATCTGACATCCATGTAAAGGGAATTAGAGAGACTTGGTACAAACCATGGGCTTGAAAATGACAAAACAACAGTAGTACTTTTCATGCATATCTTATGATTCTTTCATCCCAGGGTTTATTTCTGGAAAGGCTTTGAAAAATCCTCAAGTCAATAGATTAATAGCTTACCTGAAATTGTAAAGGAAAAATTAATTAACAGAAAGAGTATCCAGTGGGAAAAAGTTTAATAAAACACAGTAAAACCAGAAACTTATTTTCTTCCCCTTTCTGCCCAACATCTTTAATTTTTTTGAAGGCAGCTACGTGCAAGATTTCAGTGAGTAGGGAACTTGATATTGGATTGATTTTAATGCTGAAGTTAGAGATGTTATCTCCCAGCCAACCAGCACATTGCTGGCAGAAAAAGTTTGACAAAATTATTGAAGAATGCAGAAAACTGCCAGCCATGGATAGAAATGGTGCTTGTGAGAAGGTCACAGGAAGGATCAACACAGCTGAAAGTATCAAGTCCTCACCCCACCATCCTGAGGAAGGTTCTGGCTGAATCAGGAACTGAGCCAGAGCCTCTTGGCTCTGCAGGAGCTTAGAAGGGATAATAGGAATAACGTGGGTAATTCCTGTACTAGAGAAGAGCTGCTTCAGCACAGACTGGGTAAACTTTTCAGCCCAATTTTTAAGTTTGTGACCAATTTCCCTTCACAATGTAAAATGATTCCCTTTGCTTTGTCGCTCATTTTTGCTGATGAGCTGCAGATGAAAAGGAGATTTTTGCCCCATCTCTGGAGGGGATCCAAGGCCAGGTTGGATGGATCTCTGAGCAACCTGGTCTAGTGGAAGGTGTCCGTGCCCATGGCAGGGGGTGGAATGAGATAGGCTTTGAGGTCCCTTCCACCCCTATTCTGTTTGGTTTATTTATTCCTCATGTGGGCAGTCTCTCTTACAGTATTCTGTGCAGCTAATTGAGTGCAGGGTAAGTCAGAGTGATTAAAAACCTCCTTAGTAAATGTGAGCTCCAACATCTCCAAATTCCCTCAATCCTCAGATGTGTTTACAAGATAAAGCTACAATGACTTTCTAAATGTTGGCTTGAAAACAATAACAAACAGTTGTCTGGGCACCTCTTCCCTCCTGGAAATGCTTTTAATCCCTGTGACTGGCTTAAGCAGTGGGATAATCACAGTCCTCCAGCCCCTTGGGATCAGCAGAGCATCCTCCTCTAGCAGCTCCTTACAGACCCTGGGAAACATGGAGCAGCTGGGAAGACAAAGGAACAGTAAACAACTGGCTTTATTCAGTCATGGGCTATGGGAATGCACTCAGAGAGGATCTTGCCCAATTTCACAAGAATCATTCCTTTAGGTTCAAGCCATAAAATCCCACATGTCCTGCAGGAGTGGCAGGACTTTCTCCTTAACCAATGGTTTGCATTCAAGCCACAGTCCCTCTTACTATTCCTTTACCATTCACAATAAAGAACTTTTAATTTGAAACTAATGAACTCGTAAAGAATTGGAGATAAAGCAACTGGAAATTTGAAGGAAAAAAAAGACATATTGTGGTGCTGATTAGAGGGTGACTCCCATTTGTATTTGGAGGTGTGTTAGTTGACTGGCAATGTCATCCTTAAGGATTTCCAACACAATTCCCATAATTTGGAGGAGATGTTGGTAGTCAACAATATTATCAACTTGAATGCTCTTAGAATCTTCCTTTTTATTTTAAAAATCTCTAAATATCTTAAAATTTGCTTTTGATATGTTAAGACTCACAACTCCCCTCACACTGAGATGCAAGAACATTCTGGTTGGAGGTCACTGATATGCTGTTTTCCTTATTTTTCCTGTTCAAAGGCATTTTCTCAGGGTCATTTGTATTCATTACTGATGGGGTAATTACTGTAGGGTTTTCTCATCAGGGTATTTATAGATCTCAAAATTATTAGTACTTGATCTGGGAAAGTATTCTTAACCTAGACAGGAATTAAAGTGTATATTCTTATGGAGACAAACATAGATACTGGCTGAAATACTTCACCAAATCAAAGCTCTTGGGGCCCTTTTTTGCCTTGTTTATTTTCAGGTGTGCTGTTTTCTATTTTGTTTCTTCACAGGTCACTGTTATTTATTCTCATTGTCTTATCTGGCTGCACCTGATCCTGCTGACAAAGTTTAGGCTTAAATGCACTTCCCTTTTCTTCCCCTCAGACAGGTTTGGGATGCCTGAGCTAACTCATGAATGCAACTGCATAATACTAAAACCTGAACCTACTTTATTATTTTAAAATTGAAAGTGTCAGACGGTTTTTAAAATTCTGCACACAGAACTGTGCTGCTGGAGCACCACTCCATGGATGCACAGAGGGGGCTGTGCAAGGAACAGCTGATGCCTGATATGATGAAGGCAGTTCCCAAGGTTTGTGTGTTCCCAGATAGAACTGAAAGCTTTGGACAAAACTAAACCCCAGCATCACATTTGCAAACAAATATTGTCCCGTTAGAGAGATCACTTTAAAAATATGGTTCAAGTTCTTTTGAATAGAATGAAAAATCCCTGTCACACTAAGAAGGGAAGGAGGAGTAGCCTGCTATTTCCTCCTCCCTCCTTAACATGATATTGGCAGTGATCACAGAGAGCTTTTAAGGAGTATTTCTTTCCTGGTGAAAGATTTGCAAACCACATCTTTATTCACAATGGCTGCTTTGGTTTCTTAACCCTTAACAGCAAACTCACAGACATGCTCTGGATTAATTTCTGTTCTGTGTGTTCATCTCCTCAAAAGTCAGTCTGAGCTCAGGAGAGGAGTCATTTCTCATCCAGAGAGAGTCCTCCTGCCCTGTGAGAGCTCCTCGGTACTCTAAACAAAATATCTCATGTCTTTAATAACCTAAGCTGAGTTTTTGGTAGAATTAAAACCTCCCATCTTGAAAATGTTCTATATTCAGTAATCTTGAATAGTACATCAGGCAATTTGTTGGAACAAAGGATACCATGGGTGGTGGGTATATGATTTTGTATTTAATTGTATTCGATTAGGAAAGTTACCCAGCCCATGATTCAGCTTTCAGGACAGCCATAAAATGCCTTTGCCTTCCACTGAATTGCCAGCCAGGCCTCCAGGCAATCAGGCTGGTTTCTGCTTAACACTTCAGCTCAAGGTTGCCAATTAATAGGTAATGATAAGAACTGATCTGTTGCATTTTAATAGATACGACAAAATCAGGAAGAAGTGCTGCGAAAATAACTTGAAATATAGGGGACTAATCGTGTCTTAATGCCTAGGAGCTGCAGATGTTCAAATTACTGTAATGCTATTAAAATGGGTACCTATTAATACACAAATATTTCAATGACACACAAAAGCAGAGTCAAACAAAAACCCGAAATAATGACGAAACTAAAATTGCCTGTTTATTGGAATTGGCCTCCCACCACTTATTTCTAATAGGCAAAAGGCTGTACCTCTGACAGTACCACTCTCACTCCACTCTCTCTCCCAGAGTTCACAGATTGCTTTTATGCCTCCATCTACCTATACGTGAAATCATTTCACCACTTTAATTTTCTTTCTCTGTGATTTCAAGATATTGTATATCAGTTTGCACTCGCTGGGCACTTAACCTTCCTATTATCATTTTCTTTCTGTGCCACGCTCTCCGGCGCAATTGCCCATAATTCACTTTCTTTTATGGGTTTTGGATTAGTCACTGTGGTCTGATGTAGGTCCTGCCTGCATTAAGGACATTTGCATCCATATAACACCACTGCTGTGGTTATTACAGCAGCATAAACCTTTAATGCACATAGTCTGTGTCAGGGCAAAGTGAGGCTTCCAGTGCTGCAGTTTAATCCAGTCACATAATTAATTTCCTTAATACAGGCAGGGCCTCTCATTAGCCTCCCCCCCCCGGCCCTTCCCTCCTGCTGCTCCAAACACCAGTTACACTCTCCATTTATTAGCACGAGCTGGAGCTCGTGGAGACAATGAAATGGGAATTTTAAATCGATTGGACTTGATGCCAAGAGAAGTGTTACCATTGACTTCAGTGAAATTGGACCAGAGCATCGCTGGATGCTCCTGAGAACAGTATCATTTTTAACATAATGCTTCCCAAGCCCATGGAGAACAAGATTCTCCAAAATAGGGACAAAATGCAGCAGGAGGAGCACGGCTGATATCGGTGTCAGTGGTGGGAACATCAAGGCTGTGAGATGTGAGGTGACTGTGGACCAGGCACAGGAGTGGATGCAGCTTTTCCTGTGACACCAACACCACAAGGAATCTCCCTGTGCTCTGTAGAACTGGAATGCTGTCTTGTGATACAGATATTCAAAAAAACATCCAGCCACTACAGCTGACTTCGATCTTGAAAGAAATGCATAATCTATTAACTGTGCCTGCAGATCAAGCCTCAGATTAGTTGATATTGATGTTGGCTTAAAGAGAGAACCATTTCTTAAAAATTAGAAAGATTAAATTTACATTAAGCACTTATCTTTAAATAAGATTCCCATAAGTATAAATGGGAAAAGTCGATTTTCTACTCATTTAACTGCATCCAAAGCATCACATATTTTGTCCATAGATTTTTGTCATTGACATTATTATGCCTGAAAGTATGATTGGAAAAGGTGGGATGCTACAACCTTTACACACAGAAAGACAGAAAACTAAATTTTCAACTGTTTTTGAATTTATTTTTAATATTCTGCTTTCTAGTGGCTGTTTCAGGTTAAGTTAATTGATTTATCTACCTGCAAAGAAACTGTCAAAGAAAGTGATTGTCAGTGGTAAGACCAGACTAGTGGTCCACTGAGTCCCATTGACTGGATCCTGCTTTGACAATGTCCTAGAGGTGTTTTACAAAACAAATTCAACTTAAGCTTGAGGTGAGTTGGTATTTCTGCCAGTGGTATGAAAAAGTCTTCAAAAGCTAAGGCAGGTGGGAGATAAGTGATGATTGATTTTTTTCTGGAGGAATTTATGGTGTATCTGAGCCAACTTGTTCCTGGTGGCTAAATTCCCATCTAAAAATAAGGTTCGTCAAAGTAGGACACAAAGAGTTCTACAGGAAATCCATGTGCTGAAAACATGAACGTGATAAGAGAAATATCACTTGAAAATATATAAAATAGACATAGCAACTATGCCAGAGAGCAGTGAGGGAGGTGCAGCTAATAGGAGCAAGAGCTCACTTGATATTTTAGGTCTACATCAGCTGGCATCAGGATGGCCAAGGTTAAGTTGGGTCTTCAAAACAAATTATATTCATTTAAATAAGTTTAAATATGACATTAATGTACCTGATTACACCTGTGCTCATAAATTAAAGTGCTTTTTTCCCCACTTTAATTCTTAGGAAGCATTAATTACACACCACTAGAGTAGAAGCATCCCTGTTCTTCACATATCGTTTCAGAGACACGTCGACGGGGATGGTTGAATGACAAGTGGAAATGAAAAAAAATCATTAGCTGGAAGTAGTGTGAGACCTGCAATTAAGCTGTTATTATTGCACATGG
The DNA here is from genome assembly GCF_003984885.1 of Neopelma chrysocephalum. Taxonomy (NCBI): domain Eukaryota; kingdom Metazoa; phylum Chordata; class Aves; order Passeriformes; family Pipridae; genus Neopelma; species Neopelma chrysocephalum. Next base: position 14,983,242 of record NW_020897809.1, on the reverse strand, counting down.
ATATTGCAGTTGGTCCAGAAGCCCCAGATGGCAGAAGGGCATCACGGGATCAGGTACTGTGTGAAAACATGCCAGGCAGCCTCAGAGAATTTACTGTCTACGACTTGCTTACCTTCAGTAGGTATATGGGGATACTGCAGGTTTGCTGTGTTTTCTGAAATAAATACAGGAAAAACACTCACAAACCTGCTGTTTCTACACGCCTGGGTTGCTAGAAAATAGGTGAGGGAAAGGATGGGGTTTGTCCTTTTTAACTTGTCATCTCAAAGATTAGAGTCATCTTTTCGACCTCACAATCTCATAAAGTGCCTCTCTGACAAACTTAAAATAAAAGCATCTCTTGTGTGGTGTAACTCGACACCTATGATAGGAATTTGAAGTCCTTGACTTAACTGAAATTGAAAAAATGTATTATTTGGCCGCAGCAGTCCGACTGTGGGTCTGGGCTGGAGGTGACAAAGGACACCAGGGAGGGCAAACTGCAGAATGCATTTTCAAAATTTTAACAGCCTCAGTGGTCGGTCAAGCATAAAAATACAGGCTATCGTTCTCACACTGGCCTTGCACAGCTAAAGCTGATATTTCCACGTGGAGAGCTGTGCCATAGGGCCGTGACCTTGTCAGCTCTCATAAGCCCCAGTGAATCGGGTGTCATGAATTCTGAACGGCAGAACTCTGAGGAAGCCAAATCTGCATTCGGGTTTTGCTCCTGGGTCTGTGCTGTCACTGCCCCACAGAGGCGTCCACAGCCACCACACTCCCACCTGAGCTGGAGTTTGCTGTGAAACTAAGGCTTGACCCCAGTCCTATCATAATTCTTTGTGCCATCATAGCCAAGAGTTAATATTATCTTCTAGGCAAAAGCCCAAAGTGGAGGTTTAGGGATGTGGTGGAGCCACCAGACTGTAATACAGCAGCTGAGCTACACAAACAGGCTGAGTGCACATTCCTGCTCCGTGCCAGGGCTGAGCTGAACCGTATTGGTACAAATCTCAGTGCTCAGCTCCTGTACAGTAACTCGTTAAATCACTGTAATTCTATCAGCTCTATGAGTCCAACGGGACCACGCTCTGCCAATTAAAAATGCATCCTGTTTTTCTGAGATAATTTATTTTTTGACATCCCTTCCTCAGATCAGTGCCACATTTCATTACAGAAGTGGCTACATTTCAGTGCTGGACATTCCTTAATTACAGACTTGCACATGCATAGAAAAGTAAGGACATCTTTTCAGGTCAGGGCTCCTGCACTCAGTCTGGGTCAACAGATGCCGTGCAAGTTTCTCCTAGTCCCCAGAGGAGACTGTCACCACTTCCCAGCCAGCACATTTCAATAATTCACAACAAAAATGGACAGAAATGGAAACAGAGGTGGCAGTGACTTAAATCTTACTCGTTGAAGAAGAAAACTGTTTTTCCCATGTCCTTCCCTCCAATGCCCAGAGAGCAAAGCATTGCTACCCTGTCCAAGATCCCTCTGTGTACCACAGGACAGTCATCAAGTCCTTTCTCCCTTCTGGGCAAGTCCCCAGCACAGGAAGGACATAAACTTATTGAAGTAAGTTCAGAGGAGGCCACCAGGATGATCAGAGGGCTGGAGCAGCTCCGCTGGGAGGAAAGGCTGAGAGAATTGGGATTGTTCAGCCTGGAGAAGAGAAGCTTCAGAGTCACCTAATTGTGGCCTTCCAGTGCCTGGAGGAGCCAACAGGAATGATGGAGAGAAACTATTTACAAGGGCCTGAAGTGATAGGACGAGGGGGAATGGTTTCACACTGCCAGAGAGTAGGGTTAGATGGGATATTAGAAAAGAATCCTTCCCTGCGAGGGTGGGGAGGCCCTGGCACAGGTTGCCCAGAGAAGCTGTGGCTGCCCCATCCCTGCAAGTGTCCAAGGCCAGGTTGGATGGGGCTTGGAGCAACCTGGGCTAGTGGAAGGTGTCCCTGCCCATGGCAGGGAGGTGGAATGAGATGATCTTTAATGTCCCTCCCAATGCTAAACATTCTGTGGTGCTGTGATTAATTGTCTTGCATTGACACTTCACCGTGGCTACAAAGCCAAAGCCATCTTTGGTGTAACTTGGCTTCCACTGAGGCACAGCAGGCTAATGCACACTTTATTATAATGTACTCTTCCCTGTGCTTTGGGATGGTGAAAGATAATAGAGGTTTCAGGAAACTTAGTACTATTTGTTATATAACCCGCTTTAAAAAAAAAAAGGAGGGGGAACTGAAAGAAATTCTGCTCAGCCTTAATTACAGCAGCACAGCTCTAATACCGCGATGAGCTGGAGCCAGACTCAATAAAACCTCCATCCGGCTCCTGCACAGCGACCTACGTGAACCTGATTCTTTCCCTGGGCTTCCAGCCCAGAAATTAGATGGGAGTTTTTATTTAAGCCTGTAACGCGTCAACTTTCCCCGTCATTCCTAAGCTCGCTGCGGGAGCGCATTTACCCTCCCCAGGTGGATTCCAGAGGGGGCTCTGGGGGAACCCACCACCAGCCGCCAGCGCATCCCCGGGGGAGCTGAGCCGGGCTGGGCTGGGTTTTGCCGGGCTGGGCTGGGCTGGGCTGGGCTTTGCCGGCCCGGGGGCGGTGGGTGCGGAGCGGGTGGGCGGGAGATCGGGTGGGTCCCGCCCCGCCGCCCGGAGCGCGGCGAGCGCCGCTCCAGAAGAGGCGCCGGGAGCCGCGGCAGCCGCAGGATTACCCGGAGCGGCTCCGCCGGGAAAGGGCTGCGGGCACGGCCGGGGGCGGCTCGGCGGCAGGTGGGCAACTCCGGGGAACTAAAGTTGGGGTGCGGGTTGGGGGGGGAGCGCCGAGCCCGCCGCATCCCTCGGGAGGGACGGAGCGGAGGAGCCGGGCCGGGGCAGCGGGGCCGGGGGATGCTCCGAGCGCTGCCGGGGGGAGCGCCGGGGACACGGAGACGGCTCCGTGTCTGGGATCGCAGCGGTGCCCCCAGGGAGGGTCCGCGCCGGGCTCGGAGGGGATGCTGTGCCAGGTCCTGCTCGGTCCGTGCTCCTGCAGCGCCTGATCGATCCCCGCTGATCGTACGAACTGCGGGAGCTGCCGTCCCGTCTCCCCCGGCTCCCCCGACGCCGCCCCTTCCCGGTGGGAGCGCTCCGTGAGCCGCCCGTGGGTTCCCGGTGGCCCCCCGGGGGTGGGAGAGCGCCCGGGGCTGCCACGGCCGGCGGTCTGGGTAGTCTCGTGGTTGGCGTGGTCTTTGGATCTTTGGGGTTTTTTTTCCTTGAAAATTGTGTTAAGCGAGTCTGGAGTTGCTCAAGTTCTAAAGCTGCGCTGCTCTGGCGTTGCTTTTAATTAAGGACTAATTGTCTCGAATGCGAGAAGGCGCGTACATGAGCTTCCCACCCCCCAGCCCTGGTATCGGTGGGGATCTGGCGTGTTGGTTTAAAAGAACTCCCACACCGCTCCGTAGAAGGCGTTCTGAAAAGCTTTTTCCTTTTCGTCGTGAATAATGACTTTGCCCTTTCCGCGCGTCACTCGGGGCCGTTGAGTTTTGACCAAATCCTGACGAAACCAGAACTTTCCCCTCGGACGCGGGGGGAAAGATGGAGCTGGACGCGAAGTTTCTGCGGTGTCTCGGTGGCTCGGCAAAGCTGCCGGCTCCGCTTCCCTCTGCTCTCTGCAATATCCTCTCTGCAGGGTTTGCCGGCTCTGTTCCTTCTCTAACTAGAGATTTGCCTTCTCTTTTGGAACTTTTTTGATTTTTATGACTCACACCTGACTGCGTATGAGCTGCTCATGTCCCCAGCATCGCTGTGTGACCTTGTTGCCAATTAAGCGTGGTGCCTGGCTGTGATTAACCTAAATCCAAGCACCATTTTGTTGGATGCGTCGGAGAGAGATCATTTCTGATGTGAAATGATCCAGCAGTAGCCTTGGGTGCAAGCTGGTTAGTCATGATTACCTTCCTGGTGGCATTGACACATCCCCAAAATGACTTCCGTGCTGATTTCTAGCTGTCTTCAAAGTGCTTGTTTTGTACGAGGGGAATATTGTCATTATTATGAGTGCAAAAATGTAAAAATAACATTCAGGTCCTTATGAAGGGCAGGCAAACTCTGCAAAGTATTGACTGTGGTATTCTGCAAGAGAAACTTAAACTATGGTTTAAGCTGCATGCCAGGTTTCTTCAGTGATCTATTTTTTTAATGTATATGGAAGGTTATGAACAAATTATTAAAATCAGTAATGGAAATGCCAAACTAACTTTTAAGCATTAAAAGTGTACTCCACGTGGAATTGTTCCAGAAAGTTATTTATTATGCAAGAGACTTGCCATACTAATCTGGCAAATAAATTTGTGAAAGCATTTGAGGGGAATAGTTGGGGGAAGGTGAACAATTCTTGCTAAAACGCTGCTGGTTTGGTGTTGGGGCTGAAGTTTCACCTCGATGCCCAGTTGAGGTCTCTATCCTGCCACGTTGGCACTTCCCTTGTTCATCAGGGCTCCTACAGCCTTGATAGTGGTTTTGCTTCTCTCTATTAACTCTCAGCATTGCCTGGCACTGCAGGGAATGAACTGCAGGCTCAGAGCTGGAAGCGTTGGTGTTTTCTGGGAATGTAAAGCAGTGGGAGGCACCGCTCGGGTCCGTGTTGAGGGAGCAGGGGATCTGTGAGTTGGCACTGGCATTTGCAATGAGGTTTTTCCAAAGTTGGTTGGTTGCTCAATGAATAGAGCATCAGGTAGGGGTTGCCTGATTAATCTGAAACATGGTACCTTTTATGTTAAACCAGGAGATTTTTTTTGAGAGCCTGCAGAGTTCAGATCCACTATGGAATGGTGGCAAGCTCTGGCACTCTTTCAGCTCTGATGCTGGTGTGACCTGACTTAGGGTCTCATCCAGAAGCTGATGTGTGTGTCCAGCTGGCAAATCCCTGGGTTTGTGGATGTGCAAGTTACAGACCTACCAGAGCAACTCGTCCTTTAAATTCCTAGAGATCACGTCACCGCAGCCACGGAGCGATGCCATATTTTCATGTCACTTTTCCATAATGCTTCTCTTGGAGTTTCCACCCACAAACGCTTCCAACTGCTCTGCAGGGGCGGTGGGTTTGGTTGTTTGTTTTTTTTCTGAGCAAGGCTCGCTGTCTTTGATGTTGTTTGTGTTTATGTTCTTGTGGTATTTCTTGTTTCTTGTGGGAATTTTCCCATTGCGATACCACAAGAACATCTTAATGTTGTGATACTGCAGCGGGAGATTTCTGCAAATAGAGTCAGTCTTTTTTGCTGTTCTTCCTGGAAGAGGCTGATTCTTACAAGTGACATAAGCTGATGGTTTTGTATGTATGTAAGAGATTATCAGGGTTTACTTTGATACCAGAAGACACAGCTTAACTGCAGTTTGCAAACAAGATTTTTCATGCATTTCTGATAGTGTGGGGCTGTTGTCTGAGCAAGCCTGCAGGGAGAGGGAAGTTATTAGTGATGAGGAATGACTCTGGCTGGAGGTGAGTATCCCTCCTGAGTATAAAGAAGACTTTGGATGACCCGAGAAATAATTACAAAATGGGTCTTGATTTACTAGAAAAGCAAGGAAAAGGCGAAGTTTGTTCGTCTGTAAAGTTACTTTCTGCGTGTGTTAGTTTTCACCCTTCTTGGTGCTCAGCTTGGCAGCGAGGTCTGTCTTGTTCTCATAGCAAATACATAACCTTCTAGTTCATATCTGGAAACCAGTGAACACTGGATTATAGTCCCCTGGGATGCATGCACTCATTAAAGTTGAACACTACTGAGAAATGATTTATTCAAGGGACTTCTGTAATGGAAGCATTTCTTAAGCTCATGTTGTGCATGGGTGATGTCCAGATGGATTAAAAGGCAAGATATTTTGAAATCAACTTTTGCCTGAAGAAGTTGAGGAACTTACAGGTTTGGTCCTTCAGACCTGAATCTGTCACAGAAGGAGCCTCTGGAAGTGGATTTGCCTTGGTGCTCATGCTCTGAAGTGGTTGCTTTGTTGCTGCTGTCCTTAACAAAACATACCTGTGGTGACAGCAGTTCTTTGTGTCCCAGCTCTTTGTGTCTGTTTGGTGTTTTACAGCTCTACAGCTGCAGTCTTCCTCAGAGACAGCTTCTCTCAGCCAAACCAGGGAAAGATCAGTCAGTGATTATCCCATTAAAAACCAACTAAAATGCAGAAAAATGAAGCTGGTGGAGCTGTAGCCCTCTCTTGTGCTGACATCTCCACCTTTGGTTTAGTGAAGCTGTTTAGAGTCATAGCCTGAACTTCTCAGAGTAGATTTGAATATCTGCATTGTATAGCATATGGTGTAGGAGAATGAATTAGAGGAAAAAATTAAAGAATCATCCGTGGCACCTGGTAATGTGCCTTAACTAGGGAAGGATTAGGTAAAGACTGCAGGTTTGCATAAACTGAGAAGTGTTTTGCTGTTCACAACTACTGATTCTGTGCTCCAAAGGCCACAACTGTTCTCTTGTCCATTGAGACAGATGAAAACCAGATCAAAGTTGATGGTCTTTCAAACAAAAGCGTATCCAGGAGAGCACTGTTGGGGTAACAGAAGTGGGAAGGGTGGAAAAAGCTGTGACTACAATCAGCTAAAATTTACTATACATAGATTATTTTTAGTGTGCTCTCTAATACAAAGAAAAGAGCTAATACAGAGGGAAGGGGAGTGCCAGGAGCTCAAAACTCTTATGGATTCTCAGTGTTGTATGTGGTTGAATGAAGAGTGGAGGAGGTGGGCAGCTGATGAAATAATGCAGGTTTTTTTGTTTGTAAATATAAAGTCTGCATGTTGAAATTTGGTCTGAGAAAACATCAATTGAAATACAGCTCATGGTGTCTATAGCATTGCCTTTATTTTGAAAGAGCACTTGTATACTGCTGAAGTTTCACTTTTTAAATGTAATCAAGTGTAATGATATTCCTTATAATCAGTGATACTTTCGTTTGGCATAACTGATGTGGGATTTTTTTTTTCCCCAAACTATATAACTTCCAAGCATCTTTCTCTTGAAAAATATGTCTGTTGATCAACATAAAAAATAATAAACTGGCAAAGTTGTTACGTTTCCAGCTGGGGGAAACAGCAGTGGGAGCTCCTGAAGTTGTGCTCAGCCCTGAACAATCACACCTGCAGATTGCTTGTGCTCTCCTGGAGAAAATTATTTAGTGGGAACAGACAATATTTGAAACCTGGACGTGTGTTTTAGTGTTTTGTTAATCCTGATTGCACACAGGAGAAACTTTATCTGTGTTTGGCTGTGATCATGGAGTGTTTACAACTCCAGAGTTACCAGGATGGTGGGACCCCAGAAAATGAGACAGAGCGACATGGGCTGTAAAAGGCTTTGGAATAAGTGGTCAGATAATAGGGAGAGAACAGCAGGGATGACCAGACCTGTATGGGAAGTTCTTTTAAGTCAAGTATTGGATGCTGGAAAATACAAATGCTACATTTCTGACCTGCAGTTGGAGGGGGAAGCACAGGCTGTGATGGCAGGGAGTGAACAGGTGTGAGCAGCAAGGGGCTTAAGGAAATCTGGTTTACAGGACAGTGCCACCAACCTCCCTGCCACCCTGGGAAACTGTGTGCTCCCTAATATGTTCAAATTCCAACAGCTGAGGATGGAGCAAAACTCCTGTGCTGCCTCTCCACCAGGTGTGTCTGGGGAGGGCAGGTGTCTCTGCTTTCTGGTTGCAGTCCAGAGTGGTTAAACTGGGCCAGCTGTTACAAATTAGTCCCTCCACACTGGATTTAAATGAAGAAAACTAAATAAAGTGGTTTTTTAACCACAGTAAGTCACTTGTGTAGTGCAGTGCCAGGGAAGCTGTGGAGTCCAGCTGGTTCCAGAGACCAGAGGCACCAGGTATGGGCAGGTTTCCCACCTATTACTGCAGATTTATTCCTATCTGCTGTTCCTTTGGTTATGATACATATAGTTGGAGATAGACACACTTGTACATTCAATTATAATGGAGAATTGAGAAGTCTTGACTTTTACTGTAGTTTCAAAACAGTAGTTTGAGCTTCACTGAAAGCGTGTGGTTAAATTCAGTTTACTTTTCCATCACCACTTTAATCCAAGTGTAATGGGCTATCCTGGAATTAACTATTCTAAACATGCACTTCTCCTTAATCCTGTGTTTTGTGTACTGACTCATTTAAAAAAAAAAACAAAACAAACAAACCATCCTGTCTTTCTAGCCCTGCTGAAATCCCACTGCCCTGGTCCTGATGAGGGAAGAGTATTTCAGTTCAATAGGCCTTGACAATTCTGAAGAGTATTATTGCTCAGCATGTTTAGGTCTCTTATGGAATTTAAAATATAATAAATTACAGCTGTTTGGAGCTGTAAATCTCTCTGTAGAGTAAACTGGTAGGGAAAATCAACTGGTTTTCCACAGTCTGAGTTAATGTAAAGCATGGCCAGCTTCTGTTGTGCTTGTGCTGAGGTCAGGACAGTAATTTCCAACGTGCTGCAGTGCTTGACTACATAAGGAGCAATCCTGTCTAATCCAATCCAGAGCAGGTCAGTAAATGATGAATTCTGTTTAGCTTTGCAAGCATGCTGATTTTCATAGTTCATTTGCAGCAATCGTGCATCTCTGCTTTGCAGACACTCCACGTGTTGAAGTTGGGGTCTCTTGGCATTGCCAGTAAGACCTGTGAGATGAAAAACAGTGTTTTAATGATGTATTACTGTGGAGATATTTTATAAGGAGAAACTGGAAAATTCAGCTGGTATGGTTGATGCAGAAACCATCATTTATTTTCCTGAATGTAGTGAAATGTTTTGGTTTCATCCCGGCTTCTAAAGGCTGATTTGCACTCACCTGGATGTGTCTGTGCTGCCTGTGCATCTGTCCTGCTGGTGGAGAACAGTTTGTTTCTAAAATCATGAAAACAGGGTCTTCCTTTGCTCATATGAGATGCTGGAGCATCTTATAGTAGTCCCTGGTGATCCTAGGTGGTGGGACTGTGTGTTGGTAGAACATACATGTGCAGTTCTTACATCAAAAGCTCATGACTAAAATATCAGCATCTTCTGTGACTTCTTTCTTCATTTAAATGAAAACTTTTAAGTGCTTACTGCTGCAAGTGTGGTGCAGGTTGTTGTGTGGGCAGAGCTGAGTGGGAGGAAAGCTCTCTGCAGCATCCTGGGTTATTTAACATCTCAGCCAAGTGTGTTGATGTAGGTTGTAAATGACAATAAAAAGAAAGGGCTGTCTATGCATGTATGTGTTATTAGGGTAATTTATAAAGCAGATGATGGGCTAATAGCATTGCTGCTAGGTCACTGCTTGACCACCAGCACCTCTTTACCTCTGAAGTGTCTTGTGCTCTGGGAACAGCCTGCTGGAAAATGAAATAACAACAGTGAAATGTTTGTTGCACTTCTTAAAAACAAATGCTCTAAAAAAACCCTGGTGATGAAGAGCCATCATCACACACCCTATCAAATATGTGCATTTCCCTTCTGTTATTAATATCAGAATAACCCCGAGTTCCTGTGGTTTGTGGTCCTTCAGCTGTGCAGTCCCTCACATCAGTTTGAGCGTTTAAATGTATGTTTTTAGCAATGTGCTTCTCCTGTGGATAGAGATTTATCGATGCTGCAGAGCTGTTCTGTGCACTCACTAGGTTGGTGGGTGTGTAGGTGGCGTATGAAAAGCATCTGTTTGCACACTAAACTTCTTACACCAGAGAAAATATGTCTTGTTGTTTTGGACTGAAGATCTCCTCGGTGTGTGTGTGTTTACTTGATCAAACAACTCCCTGCTAAAACTGGTAGGAGGTGGCTGGTTAAATTCATGCTGAAAACTCTTTTTTTCTTCCCCTAACATTGGGCTGGGTGCCAGTTTACCTGGCCCTGTGCTTAGCCCAGAGCTCTGTACACAGCCCCATGAGCTCTGTTGCCATCCCTGCCCAGCTGCACTGGAAGTGCACTTAAGTTTTTTGTTGTTTTTTTTTTCTTCTTGACAAGATTAAGGGCAGCAGCTGCTCATGTGTGACCCTTCTCCCATTCTTGGGCATTTACTTGTTTGTCTGTTTTCTCCTCTTGACTAAGCAAGAGTCAGCTGTTGTCCCAGAAGTAGCTAAATTAATGTAAACCAGAGTTATTTTCCTCTTCTCCCCTGTTTTTGAGGGTCTGCCTCCTCACACAGCGCTGTTCCTCTCGTTGCTCATCTCACATCTTTCCTCTTCTGAAAATCCTGTTGAAATTATAGTGGAAAAAGCCATGAAGCCTTAGAGGGAACTGGCAGACAATTCCTAGAATCAAATAGAATTGCTGAAATGGTTCCATGTATATCGTAGTTTTCCTTTTAGATGTTTACCTTAATCTGTTTATAGATCTCGCAGTTTTTCAATTTCTCGCTATAATTTTTGTAACTATTGGATTTTGAATCTCACATTGACTATTTTTGCTGTCGTATTGCTAAAGAAAATACAAATTGCTATGGCTCTGGAAAAGAGCTGTGTTTGTAATGCTTTAAAAGCTGCAGTTTAGTCTCCTCGAGCACCTTTTTTCCTTGATAAGCTTAAAACGTAAACAGAAAAGGTGTTATATCTAAAAGTGCTGTTCTTCTCTGACTGTTAAATGAAGACTAAGTAGAGTTTCCTCCCCTCTTCTCCAAGAATAACAGGAGATAGTGGGTTTTGCTTGGCACTTTTTATAGCAAGATCTTCCCTGCCACGTAGCTGTGGCTCACACACTAAAATCCAGGTACTAGAAAGTTCCAGTATTTCATTGGGTGCATTTGGAAACAAGTTTTTCTGTGGATGCAGCTGAAATAAGTGGAACCTTCATGAAGAAACACACCATCCTCTTCAAAACCACAGCCCTCAGGAACCTGTGGTTGGAGGGACGAGTGGTGCCCTGGCCTGGTATGTGACACCACTGGGGTGTTCCCTGGAAGTGATGGTGGCATTTTCTGCCTCTCCATAAGTCACCAAGGTCCAAAAAAGGATCGTGGGACTCTTCTCAGCTTTTTCCATGTTTTTCTTCAACAACCTCAAAGGATTGTAGAGTCTTTCCTGTTTCTTCTTCGTTCAGTTCCCAGCTTTGATGGAACTTCTTCAAGACTGTTGTAAGACTTCAAGGCTTTGAACTTCTCCCCGTCCTGTCTCATGAGGACTCTTGACTAGATCCATGGTGGGTTGATTGGTTTATTTTCAGATGAAAAATACAAACAACTTACCATCAGTCTGTTTGGTGACTAGAACAACTACAGTATTTATAGTCATTTCCACAAGTACTTCTAGATGACCACAAAGTAGCTTCTTCCTTGTCAGGCTCCACTTAGAAATGTGAAATAATCTCTTGCTCAGAAGCTGGGCTTACTGTGCTGTGTCCCATGTCATGTATGGCACACATCAAGGAAAACAATTGTGGGACTCACCACTGTTAAATTTTACCTGACTTGAGTGGGCTGGTGGATTTTTTGGGGGGAATTGGATTTTTTTTTTCACTCTTTCAGTGGTAAGAGGGCAGAATGACAGTGCTCATAAAGTATCTGTCCCAAGTGTAACTTCAACAGTTTTGATATCACTTGCTGAGTGTTCTCCAGAGTTAAGAAAGTTGCATAAGCTCCTTATCTAAAGCTAAGCAGCTTAAGGAAGTTGCAAAGCTCCACCACCTCGTTCTTCTTGCTGTTGAGCTGTTTTAACATACAATCTTCTCTTCCCCCAGCATCTGAACATCCTGATGTTACAGATTTTGATAACCTGCCTGGTTACCTGCTCATGCCTCTGTCTTATTCCAGAAGAACGAAAAGCTGCCTTTGCATAGTTGTGAATATAAAATTAAAACACAAAAGTAAAATGTATGAAACTGATAGAAAGCAGTGATAAGGTTTAATCCCAAACCTGAAGTTTTCTCCAGTCTGTTTTTGTTCTTAGATGAAGTCTTGATTACTTAATGCAGAGTAGGCACGAGTTCTGATCTGGGTTGTTAAATCTCTTTAATTCCTCACCAGGTATCCTCTGCCTTTTTGAGAACCGTGGATGCTGTCATGGTAGGTGTTTCCAACTTGAAAAGAATTACAAGTCAGTCTCAAACATGTAAATCCCTAATGACATAGACAAACTTCCCCTTAGTGTCCAAGGATGCTGTCTTTCCAGCAGATAATATTCCAGCACTCCAGATGTCTGGAGTGACATCTTTAAGAGAACCAGGCTTGGAATTTTTAGTTGGTGCATACAACATCACCCAGAAGGGAAAAATGTTATTTTTATTCTCTGCAGGTAACTTAGCAAAATAAGCAGAAGAAATATAATCTTCTCTATCCTTATGCCCCTTTACAGTATTGTAACAAAGCTGATCTTCTCCCAACCCTTGCCTCCCTGCAGCGGGGAGAGAAAAATCAGCATTTCCTCCATATTTTCAGAAAAATTTCAAGTGCCTCAGTCTGGGGAACAAGCACTGCAGACAGTGAACTGCCTGCAATTCTAATGGAAATTTCTTTTAATTCTACATTTGTAAGGATCCACATTTTTCCTTTCCAAAAGACTCAGCAGCTTGTCCAATAAGCCTAATTAAAGTTGGTAATGGACACACCGTTCTCGGATTGATTTATTCCTGTGCTTCCTGGGAAATAGTATTGCAGAGGGATTTGAAGTAGTGAAATGGCTCATGTGAAAAGAAGTTGAGCTACAAACACGGAGCTGCTCTGGGTTTTTTATTTGCACAAAAGGAATGTTAATGTTGCAGTGATGGAAAAACTCATTGACACTCTACATTGGTTAAGTTTAACTCATAATGAAGGTATGGAAATAGAGAATCATAGAATGGTTTGGGTTGGAAGGGACATTAAAGCTCATCTCATTCCAACCTCTGCCATGGTCAGGGACACCTTCTACTGGACCAGGTTGCTCCAAGCACCATCTAACCTGGCCTTGAGAAGCCTCCAGGGATTTGGAGTCCACAGCCTTTCTGGAAAACCTGTGCCAGGATCTCACCACCCTCACAGTGAAGAATTTCCTCCTAATATCCAATCTAAACCTGCCCTCCTTCAGCCTTTCCCTGTTCTCCTCTCTCTGCTTTATGGATGCAGGCAACTATAATTCTGGGCACGCTTGTTATTTGTTATTTATCTGGTTCCTTTGCAAATCCTCCTGAGTGATGTATTATTCTGATAAATTCCACGTATTTTCTCTGCATTGTGTAGGGGACTTCTGAAAAATACAGCCCTCTGTTTCACTGGGATGTATTTTACATACCTTAGGCTTTTCTACCTGAAAGATGCTGGTACTTCTAGAACCCAAATCCCAGCAAGGCTTTATCATTAATTGACAAAGCTCTATTATAATATTTTTCTTCTTCATGATGTCAAATATATGTATATCCAATTAATATTATAGGAAAATGAAAGAAGTTTTGAAAGTCCCTTTTAATATTAGGCTTTGAAAAACCCTACTTCCTAGACTCACTGTGGTCAGGTGAATTTAATGGTCTGGTTAATCAAAAAAACTCTTCAAAAGCCTTTGTAGAATTAAAATTACTTTTTATGACTTAATTGTAGGCACAGCTTCAAGTACTCTTGTCCAGGGATTTTTTTGTAGATGAGTTCATACTTTGTTCTTGCTTTATTAGTACCACTTCAAGCCAGGCATAATATGTTCTTTAGGTCTCTGTTTCAGCATAAGTCCTGATTTTTACCTTCCCTCTCCTGTGCAGTGAAGGATGCAGAGGTGTCCCAAATATTTTAGCAACTGCAGCACCTTTCATGTCATATGTGACAGATGTGACTGTTCAAATTTCATGTTCAACTGAGAGCTTCTCCCTGCGAGGAAGAGTGAGAACTCATGTAATCCATGTGTTGATACACACATATATCCATTCCTCAGAGAGCATGTTTTCTTTTGATAAGGGCAAAAATGTAATGCAGAAAATCTAGATTTCTGGAGGGACATCTGGAAAATGCTATGGGATGCTGTCTGAGAGGTTTAGGGAGAAGTATTAGGACTGTCCAGCAGCCTTTGCTCCTTTGGTTTTAGCACAGGAAAAATACAAAATTTAGTGATGGATTAAATTTATGTAGCATGTCCCTAGTGTGAAGTAGTGTAAAGTCCTTCCTGAAGGACTTCTGGTGTCTTCTGGCCCCTTCCTTCCTTTCCTGGCTCAGAACACAGGTGTGGTGTTAAACTGTGTGAACAGTTCCCGCTCTGTGCTTTAAATCAAAGGTGGAAGGGACTGTGGCTGAAGGGACTAAAGCAGCTCGTGTTGCCTGTAGCCCACTGCAGAAGGGCTGAGCTTTCTGGCTCAGTGGGTTTATTGGTTTTTAAAGAATTATGAATTTCGTTTGAGGTCATTTCTGGAAAAGCACTTTCTCTTGGTCTGCAGGACACGATTAATGGCGAGAGCAACACCAAGTGCATTAAGACATGAAGTGAACCTTGGAGATCCAAAAGAAAAACAGCATCTTCTCGGGCCTGGGGCTTGTTGCTACTTTGCTGTTAGACATGGTGGAAAAGAATTGTTACTCTCTGAAGAATGGGTAAAGGGATATTTGGGAAGTGGAGATTTTTGGTCAGGAATGCTCCAAGTGTAGGTTTTCTGGAGCTGTATTTCAGCCATACTTTGGTGCCATGAATAACCTCAGAACAATATTATTATTATTATTATTATTAGAATGAAATAAAACTCCTGAACCTCAAAAATTAAATTTGTTTGTCTCTCCATCCCCTTCCATGGGCTCTGTGTCACCCTTCTGCAGATTTGTTTTCCTGCCAAGGACATTTTGTATCTTGGTACTCTTAATACTGTACAAACCAATTAACCTCTCTCCCCGTCTCCTTTTCCTTCCATGTTTTTCAAACCTCTGCCAGACAGAGATTTCCTAATTTGAATTTAGTTCCTAATCAAGAAATTGATTTTGTTGTTGTTGTTTTTTTAGTACTTTGGATATTCTTAGGTTGATCCCCACTGAATTTTGTCTCAGTGGAACTCTCTGCTCCTTCCAGTTTTGTTTGGGTTTTTTCTCTTAGACCAAAGCTGTCAAACTTATCCAGCAAAGCCAATATAGTCTTTATCACATCTAACTTTGTGCTGATATTTAAAGAGATCTTGTTAAGTAGTTTAAACACTGGATTGGTTTTTTTCTCCCTAAAAGTGAGGCCTCGTTACAGATGAAGGATAAAAGGTGTTCCAGAGTTGTTTGGCAAACAAGTCTGGTTCTTTACTGCTTTTGGTGGATCAGCTGTATTTGCACACATTAATCTTGGGACAGACCCTCTTTTAGTGTCAATGAAAGAGAACTCAATGGAAATTTAACCTCTAATATTCTACTTTTTCCAAATTATGGAGACATGAGGAACAAATATGCCCAAATAATAATTATAATATCTAAATTATGCAAAAAATGAGATTAACTGATGTCATTTTATTGTTCATCTTCTTTTCTCCTTCTTCCCCTTCCCATCATAGGGATCTGAGAACTGTCCTCTTCCAGCAGTAAGTTAACAAAGCAAGTGTGTATCTAAATTAATACTGGAATTAATTTTGGAACAATGAAAGGGAGCAGGAATGGGGGGGCAAAACAGAGAGAAAGTCAGGAGGTGGTGAAGTGTTCTGTCAAAATAAAAATAATGAATAAATTCCCATATTCTGTGGTCTTAATAGTAACCATAAAATGGTTTGATTATGTTATTGTACTGACATGTGCAAGCAAATCAGCCACACTAATCAACTGAACATCTGTAATGGCTTTAGCACTGTCTCCAATGGGTATTATTTTGCCTTCTGGTGTGTTTTTTTTTCCTCTTATAATCTCACTTTTGGGTTAATGACTGTGCTACTTGTTTGAAATTTGGCTGAAAAGCAGTATTCAAGTTTTCAGGCAATGTCTCATAGTTTCTTTTCAAAAAAAGAAAAAAGAAAAAAAACTTTGCATAAAAATATTTGAGCATTTCATTTCCAGCTATAAGAGAGGAAACTCTCTTGGGCTGAATAACTTTTTGAGTGCAACTTCATAGACATCAATGCAGATTAAGCTGCCCTGGTCTCAAGAAGTAGAAGGGGGGAAAAAAAAGTGCTGAAATGGGTTCAGCTCTAACCATTCAGCTGTGACTCTGAGCTTTTCTTCCCTTTCACATCAGTGCTCTGTGCTGCAGGGGATTATTTTCTTGCATGTGACTTGGAGTGAGATAATCACAGACAGGATAGATTAAGGGTACCTGTGGCCATATCTCCTGAAGCTCAGTTCCTTGCTGAAATTGGTGAATTCTTCTCTCGAGCTCCTCCATTCCCAGGATAGAGATATTTCAAAAGAAGCAAAAAATGCTGGGAAAACTGTGTATAAAATGTAAATTTCACGCTTTTACCTTTATTCCCCTAGTTTACTTATATAATAGAAGCATTTATGCCATTTTGCCCTCGTGGTATCTTAGTTCTTGGGAATTAATTGTTTTTTATCGTTAAGCAGAGACAATACATCTCCTTACCTGTTGCATGTCAGGCTGTAAACAGGTGTGCTGGAGCACGTGGGGCAACGGGGTTGGGACATCAGGAGGAATTTCTTCATGGAAAGGGTGGTCAGGCCTTGGAAGGGGCTGCCCAGGGAGGTTAGGAGTCCCCACCCCTGGAGGTGTCCAAGGAAGGACTGGATGTGGCACTCAGTGCTCTGGGCTGGGGGACAGGGTGGGGATGGGGCACAGGGGGGACTCGGTGACCTTGGAGGGCTTTTCCAGCCTCAGTGATTCTGGGATTCCTGTGGGTGAGGTCTTGGTGAGGGATCCTGGTGGTGCTGTGTTTGTCCTTCAGCCCTGTGAGGTGGTTTGATGGGAGTTACAGTTAGGAATTACCTTGACCAGTGTTTCACTTACCTTCTCCATCCCTGGAGGTGCTTTGAAGGATGCACTGACCTTTGGAGAAGACTCTCCAGAGGAGCTTTGGCTTCCCCACCCAAACTGCCCCATGTCTCACTGAGTTGTTCTCCATAAAATCTATCCAGTCTGTGCATATTGGTGTAAAGATTGTTGTACTCAAGTGTGTGTGTGCTGACCTTAAAAACAAGATTTACTGCCAGTTCAGTGATACATGTCACACCTCACCCTTGTGCTGAAAACTCTGGATGTCTCATAGCTAAAGAGACAACAAAGGAGCCCTTGTGTTCACCTGGCCATGAGACAGAAAATAAACTTGTGGGGTCTCAGGTCAGCTTGCCTGTAGGTCATCTCTTCCCCTTGGCTTGTTTCTGTTCAGAGAAAAGAAACCTTGTATGTGAGGCTTAGGGAAAGAAGAGAAAGGTTAATGTGGAGCAATGTGTCCCACCAGCAAGTCTGCACAAGTTTTGGTCTAGGGAATTTTGTTAATGTTGGTCAAGAAGAAACAAATGTGTAGTGTAATAGTAAAATACTGAATTCCCTTCTGTGTGTAAGTGCACAGATGTGCCAGAGGACCCACGTAGAGGACAAGCATCTCCCTTAAAGTCACTGAATACATTTGTTTATTTGGGTTTGTGATGAATACCTTTACAGCTGACAAATTAATCAGTCAGTACACTTTGGGCTTCAAAAACCTTTGAGATTTTTTAAGTAAAACAGTAAAAAGTCTTGCCAGCTGTGTGTATGCATACACGTGTACATCCACAAGTATTTACAGCTAATCTATATAGATAAAATATATGCAGCAATCTAATAATGTAAACTAAACAGACAATTGCAGGAAAATCCCTTTCTTCTCACCCTCTCTTTCCTTCTTCCAAGTCTCATTAAGGCTCAAGTGCCTACAAGAAAATTTATGCAATTATAAAAAAATTTATCCAATTATAATGGCATTTTTGTCATACGCCCAACTAAATACAGGAAGAAATTCCTTGTAATGGCTCCCTGCTAAGTTCTGTAGAAAGCTGAATGAGTGGTTAAAAACCCCAAACCCAACCCAACCCAGCAGGCCTTGCCATCAGACCCCTGCAAGGCCGCCTGGGAGAGGCTGCCCTGTCTTGCTCTGAGTAAATTGGCCAGAAAAGTCAGCACGGAAATGCATTATTAAAGAGTTTTAAAATATGAAATCTTGGAGGCTTTTTTCCATTTAAGAGCAAAGTTGAGTCCAGAGCTTTGTGGGAAGCCACAAGGCCCGTGATGGCATTTGGATGGGAGAGATGGAGCCCAGGCACTTAGAGGCTCATCCTCACATCTGTTAGGGATTTGTTTTTCCATTTCCATTCAAAACAGAGAAGTAACTGCACTGCTTTGCCTGGAAAATGCCTGGTTAATGCAATACACAGGCCATCTTTTAAGTTTTGATTGGGTGTTTTAAAGACATTGTTGTGCATTGAGGATTTCTTCCTGTATTTAGTTGGGTGTATGACAAAAATGCCATTATAATTGGATAAATTTTCTTGTAGGCACTTGAGCCTTAATGAGACTTGGAAGAAGGAAGGGATTTTTCTGCAATTGTCTGTTTAATTTACATTATTAGATTGCTGCATATATTTTATCTATATAGATTAGCTGTAAATACTTGTGTATGTACACGTGTATGCATACTCACAGCTGGCAACACTTTTTACTGTTTTACTTAAAAAATCTCAAAGGTTTTTGAAGCCCAAAGTGTACTGACTGGTTAATTTGTCAGCTGTAAAGGTATTCAACACAGAATGATTTTTCTCATATGCTGCAGTTTAAATTGTCAGTATAGGAGAAGTTTAGTGGGTTGGAAATGTTGTTTCTGTCTGGTCTGATTGAGTTTGAGTTTCTCCTGCAGTGAGAGACACCAGAAAGGCTGGAGTGTACGTTCTGATGAGTGGTTTTGGGCTTAAGAGCAGAAATACTTGTTATAGGGAGTTCTGTAAATCAAAATAACTACTTCTTTACGCAAAGTTAGTTAAACAAAGGGCCCTATTGTTGTCAATTTTAGCGTATTTGGACGTTGAGAGTATTTTCATGTTGAGTTTTATATGCCTTTGAGTTGCAGAGTAATATATTGTCAACACTTTTTAAGTGGATTGACTATGTTGCTGTTTTACCTGGTGTCATTTAGTGAGCTGTGGTTTTTTTCTTTTGTTTTTCATTTTTAATTCTTTTTCTTTTTTTTTTTTAATCTTTTTGTGTTGGGACAGAGCTTAGGAAAGGCTTCAGGTTTGCGTTGGATTTTTTTGTTCTATTTTCCGAAGTGCTTGAAGATGGTCTGTTATTACTCTGTGGCACTTTGCTCCCTAGATGCCTCAGTTCCAGGTAAATGGAACTGCCTGAATTTCACCAAATGGGATTTGAAGCCCATCTCAAGGGCAGGATGTGTCTTGCTTGTCCTATCCCGTGATTTTAAGGAGTCGCCGCTCTTGTTTATGGGAGTGAGATGGGGGAGAACGGCACGTTCTGTTAAAAAAAAGATATTTGAAGTATTAACTGTGGGCAGTAGGATCATCAGAAATTCAGCAGTCTTTAAATTTTTGATGAAGAGGGAACTACTGACAAATTGCTGCAGGTGACCCTTGGAGCCGGGGCAGCTCCGATCAGCGTTCCCGGGGCTCGCTGGGCACACGCAGGAGGTGGATGTTAATGCCCGCTGGGACACCGTGGGATGCACAGATCAACTCTGTTCTGGCCAAGGAATATCAAAGGGAAATTATGTATGCAATGGAAAGTGATGGGTTTTATTGGGGCAACCATGCAGGATAAAAGAAGCTTTTGAAGCTGCGATTTGTAGGAGAAGGAACCAAAGGTGCTTTGAGAGAAATAGTGTGTTGTTTGTACGTCACCAGAGACCTCTCTCCATATGTTAATACAAAGACTGCTTGTGTGGGAATGAGGAATGGCTAATAAAGGTATCCTGGGCTGATCCCACAGCATGGGCAGCAGGGGAAGGGACAATTCTGCCCTTCTGCCCCCTGAGGTGAGACCCCACCTGTAGAGCTTCCTTCAGCCCTGGTGAACCAGCACAGGAAGGACATGGAGCTGTTGGAGAGAGCCCAGAGGAGGCACCAAGATGATCAGAGGGATGGAGCAGCTCTGCTGGGAGGAAAGGCTGGGAGAGACGGGATTGTTCAGCCTGGAGAAGAGACGCTTTGGGGTGACCTCATTGTGGCCTTACAGGACCAGAAGGGAGCCTGCAAGAAGGATGGAGAGTGACAAAGGCCTGGAGTGACAGGACCAAGGGGGAATGACTTCAAACTGAAAGAGTGGAAATCTAGTTTTAGTTATTAGGAAGGAATTCTTCCCTGTGAGGGTGGGGAGGCCCTGGCACAGGTTGCCCAGAGAAGCTGTGGCTGCCCCATCCCTGGAAGTGTCCAAGGCCAGGTTGGACAGGGCTTGGAGCAACCTGGGCTACTGGAAGGTGTCCCTTTTCATGGCAGGGGGTGGAATGAGATGGTCTTTAAGGTGCCTTCCCACCCAAACCATTCTGATTCTAATGGTCATCCTTCTTTTCAGGGACTAGGTGTTGACTCCTCAGCAGCATCTCCTGCCATCCCAAGGCTTCCTCTGCTGATGGGCAGTGAGTGAGTCCTCTGGCAGCCCTGGAGAGCTTGTAATGCAAATACAGAAATTATAGTCATTCCCCTTATGGAAATATAAATCAGGTCTCACCCTTTTTCCCCCAGTGCAGCTACACAAGGCATAGTTCATCCAACTTCATATTTGATTTTTTTTTTTCCCCAGTAGCTCTGATTTATTTATCATAATTCTAGAGCCTTAGATGATTTTGAAGTGATTTGTGACTTGCTGTCATCTGGGTTTAAAGAATTTCTGACCTCTGGAAGTACCTGTCTTGGAATGCCTGGTTGAAGGTGATGACCCGTATGTGTTATCAAAAGGGTGTCTGAAATTGGTAGGTTACAAGGGGAAAGCCTCAGGCATACAAATTGTCAGAACAGGGGCCTGAAAATAACAGAGGAAATACTTTATTTGTGACAGGTCACTCTTCTGGGGGAAAAAAAAAAAAGGGATTTTTTGAAGTTGGTTATTGGTTGGAAATAGTTATTCCAAGAAAGGAAGAATTAATGGACAGAGCAGAGGTTGTGTCATCAAGGGTGCATTGCAATTTTAACATGATGGTACATTAATCTTAGAGCTTTTAAATGCAGGAGGTTGTTGCACTGACGTGTAACACGGGATGGGAAGGCATTTAATAATTACTGAAATATAGAGAAATTCATTTGTACAATGTAATAAATGGAGTTATTTAAAATACCAGCAGCAGTTGGCTTTTGGAGGTGACTGAATATGAATACATATTTTTAGATTTTATTAACACTTGTAGGCAATCTCAAACTTCTCTTTGTGCTAAATAGGCAAGAATTGTGGGTTACCACAGGCAAAGAATTCTTCCCGAGACGTTGCAGCTTGAAAGTACTCGGGTTTTTACATCCTTTTCTTGTGTATGTTTGGGAAGTGCAGTTCTGGCACTGAATGGAGATTTTACTTGGCTCCTGGAAGTGAGTTTGGTGATAACTAGGGCACACAAAGTCTTATGCAGATGAACACTGCAGCAAAGCTGCTCCTCAGGGCACAGGAGCCATCCCAGGGCAGCAGGGATGGAATCTGTGCTTGCATCCGTGTCGGGACCATCTTGCCAGTTGAAACCAACTGTCTTGGCTTATGCTTGGGCAGTTAATATTGTCCTAGTAAGTGCTAATAGGTGTCTTAATTTGATTTATTCTATGAGTAGAGGTCTGGTTTTGTAACTAGAGCTCTTAAAAATATTGTTATCAGTTTGTTTCTGATAAACTGGTTGATCACAAGTCATGACTGGCTGGACAGAAAGAACAAACAGTATCAAGACATGTTTTAAGTCCTCCAGAATGAACCTTCTGTGGAAATCTACTTTGTCTCATCCACTCTTATATTTATCAACGTGTGGTTGTTTCATTAAGTGATGTAGAAAAGGGCAGTATAATTCAGATTTAATATCTGTATTTTGAATTTGAAAAATTAACCTCCCCTATCAGTGTAACACCTTCACTGTGCCAACACCACAAATAGGTATAATTTAGTTTCTAATGACAGTAACTAAACACATCATGAGACCTGAGTCACTGTGTTGGGAATCAGTCTGCAGTGTGTGTTGGCTCTGGGGTTGCTGTTGCTTCAAGGATTCACTAAATTCAAATTGTATCATGTAACTGATTAAAAGCAGGAGTTTCTAAAGAGAGTCTGATAAACATTTCCCTGTAAACTTTGGGAAGAATGCAAAGCTGGCTCTTTTGTTAAGTGTTCCCGAGGGCATCCCAAAACTGATTGAGGTGGGCTGTCCCTGCAGGGGATGCAAAGTAAAGACCCCTGGCAAGATGTAAAGAGGCTCTTGAGCAGTTGGTGCACAGAGTTGTGGAAGGTGTGATGGTCTTAAAATAGGGTAGGATTCCTGAGGACTTCAAGATAAATGTCATCCCTTAATTATTTTCTTTTTGTAACTTCACTGCCTTTGTTGACATGGAGTAACTCCCCGTGGGGAAGGCTCAGCTGAGCTGAAGCTTTTTCAGTGGTTATAGTTGTGAGATGGAATAACTGCAGGTACTGAGCTCAGAAAGCCCAGTTGGTGTGTTCAGAGGGTTGTAACGTCGTGATGGATGAGAGGAATAAAGCAGAGATGGGCTGTGACACTCGGTGGAGAAAGATGAGGATGTGGGGAGAGTGGGCATTCAATCACTACAAATGCTCTTTGCTGCAGTGGGAAAAGGAGGGACTAAAATAAGAACAGGGCTGGGGAAGATGCTCTGTAGACCAGAACCACCTGCATGATCCGTGTCCCGGGGAGATTTGGATCAAGTGCAGAGGATGGATGAGCTGGTGGAGCAGGGGAATGTGGCTCAGAGTGTTGATAAATGCAGCGAGACAAGAGAAGTTGTAATAAAACTCTGCACAGAACAGTTGTTGGTTCCTCTGTATAAAGCAGTTGTAAATGAATTTTGTATAAAATGATGCTTTTAACTAGGTCTGTGCTAATGACACACCGGGGAGAGAAGTTTAATCCTGCTTAGCTCTTGGTAATGGAGAAGTTTCTGGGAAACTTTGTTGCTCCTGTCTGTGCTGGCAGCCCGAGTGGAACAGGATGATTTGTGTCACTGCCCCTGCAGGGACAGGGAGGCTGAGGAAGAGCCACAGGCACCTCACAGTGGCTACCTGGCAAGCAGCTTCCTAATGAGTGGTGCTGCTGTGCAGGCTTGGAACAAGGATCTAATGAGACCCCACAGGAGTTGGAGCAACCACAGTTTTCCTTGGAGCACCGTTTTAAACTTTCCTCAGGAACAAGCCTCAGTATTGCTTAGTGGGTTTTTAACCCTGTTCTTTGTCATGCTGCTTTAGCTTTTAACTGCTCAATTCTTTTTTTTATTTACAGCCTTTCAGGTGTATTAGGTGCACTTGTATTTCTTTCAGAGGAATGCTGCCACTGCTGGCTCTGTGATATTCAATATTTCCTCTGTGTTTTGTTTCTTCAAAGCCTTCCCAATCTCTAACATTAAATTACTCAGATATCTTATTCTCCAGATTTGGCTGTTGTGAATCAGAGTTAACTGCTTCCTTCAAGTGATAAAAATCCCTTCTAAATTCATATCTTAAGCTGGCACCATATCTATGTCAATGGAGCTAATAACAGCTAAAAGCTTGCTTTTCAGAAATAATTTGTGGTCGACTCTGGCATTGGACAGGTCTCTCCTTGTCTTGATACTTGCATATACTTTTAGCACTTTTGAGTTGGATTCATCTCAACAGAGACAGATCCAAGTGAACTGGGCTGTCTTGGTATTGAAGCAAAGTCTGGAGATTACCTGGTATCAGGGGAAGACTGGCTTGATAAATTCTGTGCAAGTGGTTTTGTTCTCGTTCTTTTTCAAAAGCCTGTGATTGTAGCATTTTTCTAATTATTTTTTTTTTTATTATTGAACATGAAGAAGCAAGTGTGCAGTTACCATGCAAAGCTAGAATAGTTTCATCATGGCACTGGTTCCTGTCAGACTTAGAGTAGGGATTAGAAGAGGCAGAGGCTTGATTCACTGATGTGGGAGATTAACATTCTACCCCACAGGTATCCCTCATTGAAACCATTATTTTGGGTCATTTTTCACAGCTATTAATTTTATTTTGAGAGAAATTAGAAATAGATATCCCTCCCCCCAGGAAACAAAAAAAATAAATAAAAAGGGCTACTTGAAGTTGTTGTGGGGTGTTCCACAGTTTATCCAGGTGAGGCCCTGGCACAGGTTGCCCAGAGAAGCTGTGGCTGCCCCATCCCTGGAAGTGTCCAAGGCCAGGTTGGACGGGGCTTGGAGCAACCTGGGCTAGTGGAAGGTGTCCCTGCCCAGGACAGGGGGTGGAACAGGATGATCTTTAAGTCCCTTCCAACCCAAACAATTCCATGATTTTAGATTCTATGAGATTCTAATAATTCCCTCCCTCAGCAAAGATACACTGACCTCTAGTGTCAGCACATCGGTTCATTTTCTGTGCTGTGGTTTGGGATCGATACTGAAAAATAGGTTCTAGGTCTCTTTAGCTCAACTAAGTTCCAGGAATTCCTGATTAATTTAGTCTCAGTGACTCTACAAATTCCTCTAGCTCAAACTCTGAGTTTAATATGAACTTGTCAGCCAGATCTGACAAGTTCCAGTTCTATATATAGGAATAAAAATTCCACCTTTGGGGAATTACTGCTTTTTACACTCGACTCTGGGTAGTAAAAATTAAGGTCACTGAATAAAATTACTCACTCTTGAACCTTTTCCAAACTTTTCATTGCTTTCAGACATTCTTGTACATCACATTCTAAATTATATGGTCTGTGAGTGCATAGGTTTTAGAAGGCTAATGCTGAAGGAAGAAGAATCAAGTTTAATTTCTTTGTATGTGTGTGCTCCCATCCTACTTAATTTGTTTGGCTGGTGGATTGTTTTGGGCTTTTTTTATTCATATCTAACTTCCTTCAGTGGACTTCTTGGAGGAACTCATGAGAATTTACTTATCTCTGAAAGTTAAAGGAATATATAATAAAGAAATATATAATAAAGAAATGAAATCTGGTATTTTTTCCTGGTGTGTTTGCACCACTTCACAGGTTTGCTTTCTGACTGCTTTGAAATATCCTTGGCTTTTGAAAACCAGAGCATTATCTAATAGTGGGAAACTTTCTAATTTAAAAATATAAATATATTTCCTTTTAAATATTCTGTGGGTATTACTCCCTTTGTTTCTTTCCTATCTTTTCCAAGCACAGCAGGTGCTGCTTGTCTTTATCCTTTCTGGACATCCTTTATCCTGTCTCCTTTTGCAGACAAAGTGCTGAATTTCTGTGGAGCAAATTTAAGTCCAGCTGTTTCCAAAAGCACCAAAGTGATGCTGTGGATCTGCCCCTTTGTTTCTGCAAAAGGGGGAGGCAAAATTATTCTTTTATTATAGAATTATTGTAAGATCATTTGTAAGATGTGACATTTCGGAAGCAAAATCAAGAGACAAAGGGCTGGAATGATCTTTTTTTTTTTTCCTGTACTTTTCCTCTTCTCTTTCTGAACTTTGGATGACCCAAAAAATGACCAGGGTTGTGTAGGAGCTCTGAAGGTGATGAAGACGCTGAGTGTTGTCATCAGATTTTGAATCCCTGCATTGGCAGTGAATTTCTTTTGTGCAAGTTATTTCCTTGTGCTGGATTATCAGAATATGTATATTTTGACAAGTGACTGTAATATAATGGGTTTTTGGTTGTTACCTCTGATGAGGATCTGATTTTTAGCTTAACACAATAAGAAAGAGAAGGTTGCAGTGAAGCTGAGCAGCAGTGGTGTTTAATACTTGACTTTTTTTGGGGGGGGAAGCAATTTCCAAGGAAGAACCTTTCTCCAGTGCCAAAAATTGACCCAGGGTCTATAAACAACCTCTTGGCCTTGGTGCTTGAAGTCAGGGAGAAAACCTACTCTTGGCTTTATTTTTTCTGTTGCTCATCAGTGAACTGAGGAGAGACTTCAGTGAGTTTATACTTTGGTGTTCAATGGGTGTGCATATGGATTTGCATCTCTTTAAAGAACCAATGTGTTATGGAGCATAAAGATACCTTTATCTGGCTTAAAGCTGTAAATTTGAACGCTGCTAAGTGTCATGCTTTAAAAATGAAATGTTGGTATTCAGGAATAGATCCTAGATTAGCAAAATCTTACAGAACAGAGTGAAAATGAAGTGTTTAAAGTCATTTAAATCTTACAAGGTTAGCTAGTAACTACCATTCCCTCTTTTAGATATTAAAATTTATTAAAATATAATGCAGCCAGAGGTTGGGATGTATTTTTATAATTTTATACCCACAAAGCTTTTCATTTTTTTTTTTTTTAGCTTCTACCAAAGCAGTTTTTTTTCTGGCCTGAAATGGATCTATCATGTTCTGCTTTGCCCAGAGCACCTAAAGAACAAAACGAAATTAATTTAGCTTCTCCATATTTTTTTCCCCTTTCCTTGCAAGATAACTGACACATAAGGATGACCTACTTTAATATTCTTGCTTCACCTCCTCCCTTTTTCCCTTCCTGCCCTTCTGGCTTGTCCTCACTGCTCAGGGCAAACACTGCAGCTGGAAAATCTCGGTGCCATGGGCTTGGGATGGGGATGGTCCAGCAGGATTTAGCCCTGCAGCCCAAACTGGGGGTGTCCTGGGATGCTCCTGTGCCAGGGTTATGCTTGGATGGTCCTGCCTCTGGATGTCCATGGATAACAACATTCCCTTGGGGAAGGCTTTACAGATGGCCCTTGGAAACACGGGGCAGGGAATGGACAATTCCAAGTGTCTGGTTTCAGCAAGAAGTTTCTGGTTTATTTCTTTGGTTTATTTTTTTTTTGGTTGTTTTGGTTTCCTTTTGGGTTTGTTTTTTGTGGGTTTGATTTGCTAAGGGGAAAAAACCAAAACAAAACAGAAGCCGAACAGAAAATGAGAAAATTTAAGTCATAAACTGCAGATCTACTACAGAACAGGTTTCTGCCTTTATTTGTGTGTGCATTTGACCTGACTCTTTTTCTTTTTTTGGCTCAAAGTTTGGACAACCCTCTCAGGCACATAGTGTGACTCTTGGGGATTGTCCTGTGCTGGACTCTGATCCTTGTGGGTCCCTTCTAACTTGGTGTATTCTGTGATTCTGTGAAGAACTATAATGTTGCCAAAGCACTGTTGTGAAGTTTTTAACGTGCAAAATGAACAGAATTCATTGGATTTGCATCACTCCCTTTGGAAACCAATAACATTTTAGTTGCATATCTTAACATTTTTGGATCTGGGGTCTGTGAGAACTGAGTGATGCTCCTCAAACTGTTGGACCCAGGGAGCTGCCTGGGGGTGGGATGTTTCCCCTCCTCTTTTTAGGTGCTTGGGAATTGCTGTTCCCTGCAGGAAAGCTTCCCTCTGTACCAGCTTTGCTGGCAGCAGGTACCTGCTGGGTGATCGATACCTGTGACTTGATAGAGATGTGAGGGCTTGGTTTTGCTTATTTTCTGGTTAGAAACACATGAAAAAATCAGAAAGCAAGAGCTTTAACAGTACAGTGGAGAGGATGCCACTGTCAGCACAGTGCACCTTGCTGGGGGAGGTGACTGACTGTATCCTGTGTGAGCCAGGGATTGCAGGATAAGGAAAAAACACTGTTCTTGTGGGAAAGGGCCATCTGATATGTTTTGGAGGAGATTAAATTCTAGCAAATCATGATTTGGGGATGCATCATAGCAGAAACTCTCTGTATGAACTCTTTTTTTGAGGTGCTTGGTTTGAAATTCAAACACTCAATTTACAGAAATATTAAAACCTTAACTCTAATGTAAAAGGCAGTTCACGTGGAAACATCAAGTTCAGACATCTCAGACTTGGCTCCTCAGAGTTAATAGTTGCTTTCTTGACCTTAATGTTTCTGTGCACTGATCTGTAGACTAATTCCAGAAGGAATCATTTAGTCTGGTCTGTGTACTACCCCAACCCTTCCTCTGCAGAGAGAGGATGCTGTGGAAGTGACACAAAAAGCATGTAAAGGCCACAGTTGTCATACAGCTAAAGAAAAATAACTGTAAAGCTTTTTTAGGAAAAAACTACAAGTAAAATAACAATGTCATACCCAGGCTAGTAGACCTTGGCACAGGGTTAATCATTTGGCCAGTGACAAAAGGTAGAAGTGGCAGCAAATTAGTTCACTGCCTGTGATTGCACCTGATCCTGAAGTCTGAAGAGGAATTAAAACCAAAACAACCATCAGTGAGCACAAGTGCATCAAAAAAAAGGAGGGGTTAGGCATGGCTTTAATTAAATCAGTTCCTGCACACGTTGTATTGTTGCCAGCACAGTGTGTACAAGGCAAGTGCAGCACAAGCTGCTCTGTGACAAGTGTGTTGAGCTGCTGATTGTACCTCGTACTCTCTATCCCTTTAAACCTACTGTATCTTACAAATAAATGAGTGCTGGAGCTTGGTGGGAAGTAGGAGCTACAAAATCAACTTACCTGTCAGCTCTGCTCCTGCTGGAATATGTAACTTCTAACACCTTATAGAGCTAAGTGTGATGTGTCCATGTACCCTTCTGTTGGGGATTAAGTCATAGGGAAAAAAGAGGAACATTAAAGGATCTGTCAACTTTGTATTTATTTAGAACCATTAACGAGGAAACCAGTTCCTAAAGATCATCCAGGGATTCAATTTTATGTTTTTCTTTTAACAGGTTAAACCTTGCCACCTGAAGGACTAAACCTACAGCTTCCCTGAGAGAACCAGAGTTACTGAATTTAGGAGACTGAAGATGCTGCTGCTGTGGAAACAGCTGCTCCTGGTATCATTTGTTGGCTGCCTTGGAGGTAACAATCATCTCTAACTTCTGCTTTAGAACTAAGCATAAGTTCCCAGATTCCAGAACTGCACTTGAGGAGTAGAACCACAGAGGCTTTGAAATGCAAATGTTATGTAGAGTTTAGAAACCAAGCATGCAATAGATATCTTAAATAATACAAAATATTAAGTGAGTGAACTAAAGTAACCTTTTTGCTCCAAAGTTGCTGTATAAGGATGTGCTTTCAGGGCAAGAAGAAGATATTCAAATGCATTAAGGGTGTTGGTGGTGGTGCTGATTTAAGAGCTGCAATATGTGTTTGTCTTCAGCTGGAAACTTCAGATTCTCGCTGTAGCTGGAAGGATTCCTGCAGCTTCTGTCAAAACTTTGTTTGCTTTGGAAGGGGGTTTATTCCTGAGCAGCAGCACTGTGTTACTGCTGCACCAATTCAGCAGTTCAGAGCTTTGTTTTTCTTACTGTGCCAGGCAATTCTCAGTGGTAGGAACTTGTGCTGCTGTCCAGGTCTCCTCTCTGGTGCCACATGAGCTCTTCAGAGTCATTTTTCTGTGCCTTATTGAGGTCAGTGCTCGCTCTCAGCAGCACAAGTCCCAGGTTTTTCTTGGTGATCTCTTTTTTTTCAGCACTTGTTCTGCTTCAGCATCCCCAGTAATGCCAAGGTGTGTGTGAGGGGGAGAGGGGAGGCCCCTGTTCTGTCCTCAGGGATGGACTCTTGGTGGTTTCTGTGCCTGTTGGCAGTGCCAGGCCTGCCAAGAGCAGGATAGTGCCCAAATTCCCTCCTTGCCTCCCCTTCAGGACGGTCAGTGCTGCTTTGGGAAGGGGGGCAGTACTTTAATTGCAGCATGTGAATCAAATGGTTTATTCCCAAGGTCTGTTGTGAACAGACCATTTTTCCTTGCAGGACTCTTAGGGCAGGGATGGATAGGAGGAAGTTCTGTGGCTGGGCTGTGCAGTCCCCTGGCTGTGATCACCTCCTGATGCTGCAGCCTGTGCTGTGCCAGCCTCTTCCTTCATCCCCTCTCCTCCTGTGCCCAGCCCTGGCTGCCCTCAGGAGGATTGGATTCCTGCATGAGTTGCACTAAAACATAGCTGTGAGCAAAGTATATGGATTTAGCTTTATATGGAGGCTCAGAAGGCCGGGATTTGCTTTTGGCTTAGTCAAGAACTTTGAAGAAAGGGAAACGACGTTGTTAAACCAATCTGTAAAGTGAAAGGTGCTAATGTTGTCTTTATCAAATCCAAACGTTTCTCTACAGAAAAAGGAAAATCCCAAGAGACTGAATTTTCTTTTCTCCTTCAGGACTACTTTGTGGGTTGCTTTCTGAAAGAAGTCATGGGCATTTCTGCCACTGAAACAATCACACAAAGACTTGCACAGAATTATTAGTTGAAATAGAGGGGATTTGCTTTTCTGTCCATTAAACTGATGGGAGCAGAACTCCCTTCTTAGTACTTCTTTTGAGTAGGGACTGTCTTGCTGCTGGGTCTGTGCTTTCCCTGTGTCAGTGTGGCCCATCCTGGGATTGCATTTGACCCCATGAAAATCCCAAAATAAAGAGGGAGAGTGTGGCAGGGAGCTGCTTCCCTGTGGAAGGTTAGAGATGGTATCCATGGCATTCCTTAATGCCAGTTTTGTATTCCCAGCTCTCTTCAGCAGCAGGAATGTGGGGCAGGAGGGGGATGTTGTGAGCACCCTGTGTTAGCTGGGGAGTGGAGCCATCCCAGTCAGAGCTGTGCCTGGAAACACTTGAAGTTGAAAAGGTGTTTATAGCCTTAAAATACTTGAAATATGGAAACCCCCTCTCTGATGTCTGCTGCTACATCTCTGTTAACTTTGGGGAATTACTTACAAGACCATTTAACCTCTGCCATGTCTGAACTGGCAAAATTTGGTGTTATAAATATAGCAAAACAATTAGTTGTTGCAGAATGTGTGTATCCACTTCTGAATCTCTTATATAAAACTTCAGGTAAAATCTAAACATTACAAATCGTTGTCTACCTAAAATTTATTTTTTTTTTAGGTCTTGTTGGTTTTGATTTGCTGGATATTTTTGTTGCATTTATATTGGAGTGCTTAACTAAGATGTATGAATAGTTTTCATGCAATAAATCACGTCTATTGGTGATGGCATTCTGCACATTATTTGTAGGAGAATGAATGATTTCATTATATTTGTGGTTGTGTGAGTGTTAGATGAGTATTGATGCTAAAAGAGGCTTGGTTTTTAATCTGTTAAAAATAATGTCTTTCTGTAAGTTTTTCAGTTGATCCAAGGATGATGAGGACTAATAATTTTATCCTGCTGTAGGTTTCAGTTTGATCTGTACAATTTAATAGTTATGCTTTGAATCACAGCAAAAATCTAAGCTACAGGTATAGAGGGGAAAGCTAAAGCTAAACCCCCAATATTTTGTTCATAGGTAACATACAAATGGGTTTTTTGCAAAACAGCAGTCACTTTACCCTTATTGAAGCTGTACCTTTTTAAATTGCAAAGCATTGAAGTCTTGTGGCTTGGTGTGTTGAATTTAAATCTGCTCTTTATTTAAATTGAAAACTTTTTGAAGTGGTACATGAGGTAACATCCAGACCCAGGAGTTCTCCTCGTCTCCCAGGCACTGCTGGTGTGTTGAGAGCAGTAATATGGACAAATCTGTGAACATCCCCCGTTGGAGAGTCCCAAACCAGTGTTTGGAGTGTGAGCAGCAACATCTGCAGAACTATTGGTGTGACACCCCCAAAGCTTTGCTCTCATCTCTGACACCTTGGCAGTGGTTTGTGGGGACAGAACCTCCTCCCTCATGATGAAATATTTTTTTACTCACCTCTTGAAGGACTCCTTTTTTTTTTATCCTTTCATCCTGCCTGCATTTTTTTCATGTCATCTCAGTCCTTCTGGGTTATATTTAAAAGCAACAGAGATGAAAGCAAGTTTTGTTTTGGCTGCCTATGAAGAAGCTTTAAGGATCCAGGATGATGGGAAGGTTTCTTATGTTAAACTGAGTGAACTCCAAGTGTACCAAATGTCTTCCTGAAAAAATATCTACTCAGAAACGTGTAGTTCCATGCAAATATAACTGTGAAAAAAGAGACAGTATAAAAGAGATGATTTAGCTGCAAATTCCCCAGTTCACATCTCTGAGCTCAATATTTTCAACAGCAAAGTTGGCATTGACTGTCACTGAGTTTACTAATGGAGAAATGCTTGGTTTTCAGCTAATTACTGGTAGAATACTTAATTTCCAATGACCATTGCAGTAACAAGGAAAACATTGCTAATATTTTGAAGTGCATTTCTGTGAGACTCATCTTCCTGTGCTCGTCCTTCCAGCCCTTCTTTGCATGTGTTTCAGGTCATCTCTCTGCACTTGGGCACCTGCCAAATGTCAGCTTGGTAGCCACGGGGAGTTGGTAGATTGGAGGACCAGCAAGAAGTCAGGCAAAAAAGCTCTTTTTCATATTTCCAAAGGCCAGATGGCTTGGTGGAGCAGGACTGCTTGGAGGCCTTGAGCACCCACAGTGGATGTATAGCCCTGATTTAACGTTGTGCAGTTGCCATCCTTGTGAATGTTGTTTGGAGTCAGAGGCAGCTCTTGCAGAGATGAGTTTTTGAGCCAGATGCAATTTGCTGAACAGTGTGAACTGAGCATTTCCAGCTGCCAAACCCATCTCACTCAAAACCCTGCAGAAGGTCTCAATCCTGACATATAAATCTCCTGATATTTGGAGACTGGGCATGTGCTCACTGTTAACATCACCTGTTTGCTTTGGTTGCATGAATGTTACTGGGGGACCTTTGGAACAGCAGAATTCTAAAATCCACTTGGGAATCCTGTGCTTGAATTGATTTCAAGCCAGATTTTAGTAAGAGTGTGCTTTAGATGTAAAAAGAAGTTGTTAAACAGTTTTGGAGAATATTATTTTAACCTCTTATTAAGATAGATCAGCAGGTATTGTGATTCCCTATAGAAAACAATTTTTCTTACTCTCTGCTTATAAGCAAAAAGACAGTTCTTTTAAGACCTGTCTGCAGTTCAGTGTTATGAAATAACTTCATAGCTGCAGAAATGGAGATGATACTGATCTTGGCTTATAAACCTTGACACACACTGTCTTTGCAGATAATGTATTTCAAACTGGTTCCCTTATTGCAGTGTCCTATATTGAATTGCTTTTCGTTTATCTGATGTGAATCTTCATAGTTCATCAAAAGGGGGATGTGAGAGCATCTAATGAAAAAAAACAATGGCCCTGGGGCTTTTGTTTATTGATGTGTGATTATATCTGCAGGACTAATGATGCTGTGGTCTTCTTGGCCATTTACCTTGGGGAGCAAAAAGGTGATTACTTAGCATTGAATATATATATATGTGGAGTTTCAAAATGTCTGCCTTGTTAGGAAAGGAATTTAAAAACACATGCTTTAGCATTATTGTGTTTAAATTACTCTGAAGAGCAACTTCAAAGATAAAAGCCAATCAAATATGCAAAACAACACGAACAGTTAAAAGTGCAAAACTAAGCTGTGAGCTGGGGGTGAAGTCATGAATTGATTCCAGGTGTAACTTCTTTCAACTTCTCCTGATTCCTTTTCTCGCTATTGCTAATTTTGGCTTTATTTTCCTGCTCAACTGGAGAGGAAGAGGAAAGCTCTGGGGGAGCTGTGTCTCCATCAGTCTCAGAGCTCACCCAGCCCTGCACAGCAGCCCCACTGTGGGCACAGGCAGAGGTTTATTCTGCTTTCTCATAATTTTCCAGTGCTAAAACTGACTGTTCTGTTCTCCCCTGGAAAGGTATGTTTTTAAAGTTTCTCCTGAGAATTTAGAGGAAAAACAACTTTTGAAGGGTGGTTGAAGGGGAAGGACAGCTGTGAATAAAGAGAAGGTTCAAAGAAAGGAAACAAGGAGAACTCTGTGTAAATGCATAAAATTTTTCTCCTTCAGGAGATGAAAGGGCACATTTCAAACAGGGTGTCCAGGGTGAGACCTGGAGACACCACTTGGATTAACTTCCCCTTCTAAGCTTCTAATTCACTGCCACCACAAACAGTGTATCCTAAGTCTGCCTTTACTGCACTTATTTAAATAGAGAAAAACAAACCCAATCATTATTAAACTTTTCCCTCCAGCCATTGAGAGCCTTGACAAAAAAAACCTCAACAAAATAACGAACCACAAATAACCCCCCCCCCAAAAGACCCCAAACAAACAAACAAAACCTCCAGCCAAAACACTATAACATGTAGAAACTATTTGGACATTGAAATCTGGTTTCTATTCTGTCCCTTTACGCTAAAATTTGTAAACAGGGAGGTTTTCTATTTAATTCCTTTTTCAACAGCCCATTTGAGTTTAAAACTAGATCATATTAAATGTATTTCTTTATGTCAATTCCGGTGTTTTTATTGCTTTCATTTTCATTTTTTCATTTTGTTTCCTCAGTCTGATACAGAAATAAACCTTTAAACCCTCGGGCTCAGCGATGTCATGTGTAAGATTCACACTTCTCTTTATTAGTATTAAGTTTAGGAGACTTAGGAAATTGGAAAGCATGATTCTTTCTTTATTTTCCAAAAGAGCATGAAAACAAACCTTCTGTGTTCTTACTGATCTGTTGTTGTGATTAAATCATGCCAGAGGAAAGTAGAAATATCCTCTGCAGATGGAACTTTTGGATCTCTGCACTTGCAATACCACTTTATGAGGGGTGAGGGACTTGTGCATGTGCAGAGGGTCATGGTCAGGTTCTTGCTTTGCCCTTGTATCTTGTGCACCATATTGATTTGAAGTGGAAAGGGAATCCTACTGGAAACAGTGTGATATGGGTCCACTTTTTATTATCATTGCACTTCACCTGCATCTCAAATATCAGGATCTGGTAAGAACAATATTCCTGTTCATTCTGGTGTCCAGTGTAACTTGAGATAGGCTTGACTTTTTCATGAATGGTTTGGGAGGGACCTTAAATCTTATCCAGTCCCTGGGCAGGGACACCTTCCAGTAGCCCAGGTTGCTCCAAGCCCCATCCAACCTGGCCTTGGACACTTCCAGGGATGGGGCAGCCACAGCTTCTCTGGGCAACCTGTGCCAGAGCTTTATCCCCTCACAGGGAAGGATTTCTTCCCAGTGTCTCATCTAAACCTACTCTCAGTCCATTTATAGCCATTCCCCCTGTCCTGTCAGTGCAGTTCTGATGAACTGTAGCAGTGTATTTGCTGCCATCAGTGTGTAATTCCTAGTACAGTTCTTGGGCATTGGCAGAATGCCAACAGTACCTTCCCCTGAGTGAAACAGATAAAGCTCTTACAAACCTGCTATAATTTTGATTTAGTCTTTGGTGAGGAGTTTCCGTATGGGTGAGAATCCATTTGTAGAAAAAAAAAAAAATAAATATCATCCCTTGCTACTCTTGTTAGAATTCAGTTTTCATTAAGAGTTACAGCCTTCAGACAGAGCCAGTCTGTATCTTAATGCATAATGGGTTTGCATATTGATATTAATATCCTTTTTGTGCATTAGACATGTATAGTCATAATGCATCTATGCCAGTAGTGACTGTCAGAACTGTTTAGCTGGGATTGCTTGTGTGTGGCTACCAAGATTCATTGCACTGATAGAAAATCTGGTTTGCTCATTGAATTAGTTACTAAATGAGGAACCAGTCTTAGAGTTCTGCTTTTCGTTGGACTGTTTGGTGCTTCAGGATCTGTCAACAGAAAGCAGAATTCTTGGAGTAAATCTGAAAAGGCGCCTGTTGGAGGTTTCCCTTTGCACATACCATCAAGGTTAACTCATCTCTGGTGGTGAACACAGGACACACAGCCTGGGATCCAAGCCCTGGGAGGCAGGGAATTTGTCCTGCTGCAGGTACCCCCAGGGTTTTAAGCTGACAGATGGTGGGAGCTTATTGCAGACCCAGTTTCCCCTCGTCACACACCAGTGTAAATCCATGCTCTGCCTTCCCCTGCAGCTCTTGGGCTCAGTACAGCTGCACTTGTGCACTTGTGTCTTAGCACTGGGAGCTTTCCTGCTTTCAGTCTGCCAGTGGAGCACACCCATTTAGGAAAAGGCTTTTTAGAGCTTCTTTTCACCCTTTTTAGCATTGTTGCAAAATGAGCAGCAATGGAGAACAAAGTTTAATCTGTTCACTTGGAGTTGGGTGAGGGGGAGAAACAGTCTCCTTCAGGAGATCTGTGTTTCCTTGTTAGCTGTGTATAAACCTGGGGCTGTGCAAGGCCATGGAAAGGCTGTTATTGATGTAATGGCCTTTCCCCAGGCTCAGTGGATTTCTGTATTGCTGTGGTGGGTGTGCTCTTATCAGTTACAATATTTAACTCCCTAAGTACAGAAAATGCTGTGATATTAAAATTGTTTTTGAAGAGAGACCTTAAATACCTGTGAAAAGTCTCCTCGGTTTCTGCTTTATCTTCTAAGCTGAAGAAAGCCTCCTCTTGAAAAGCAGCTACTTCTTGCTGCAGATACTGTCTAACCTTAAAGCTTAATCCTCACCTTCAGACAATTAATGCTTCATTTCAACAAGACAAATGCCATCTTTTTCTTCATTAATTAAACTTACTGCAGATTTTATGACATTTCAGTGGAGAAATTCTGGCTGTAGTGGCAATTCTGATTTTTGCATAAATTACCAAGAAGGATTTTTCAGGCGTTTTATCCTGCAGTAAAATTTTGTTATTGCAAATATTACTGAGCATGAAGGCCATACATTTGTACTTTCATGGTTCTTCTGCCCATTGCAGTTCAAACTGCAGTACAATAGAGCAAGTAACTCAATGTATTTCTTATGAAAGGTTATAGAGCTTGGGCACACTGAATAGTAACCCCCACCAGAAGACTTGCTGAAATCCACAAGCTAAATATTTATTCAGTAAGAATTGTGGTAACTCTCAGTGCCTTAGAACTTCTGTTTGCTGAAGGTTTTAGTGGATATTGCCTGGTGTTTTGTTTATGGCTACTTATTTGCTGTGTGACTTCAGCCTCTTGTCCCAGACAGCTTGGAGAAAGGAACTGTTGCAGATTCCCAGCTTTCCCTCATTTCCCTTGGAATGCAGCACACCTGCCTTGTGACAAGGGTGAGACAGGAGCCTCCCCACAGGTTGCCCAATACTGGCAAAGTTTCAGAAGTAGCGAGGTCTTATAAGTGCATTTTTCCACCTCCCATCTCATCCCAGGGTGGTACAAGGGAGCAGCTTCTGAGAGGCTCTGCAAGCTGAGATCTCTCTTCAAAGCATCACCTTGTCTCTTCTTCCCTGTCCTCCAACAGCAGCTGTTGAAGTTATTCCTCTGCACTTGCCAGGCTCTCCCTGCTGAAGAGCTAAAAGCTTAGTTGGGCTGTTTGGCCTGTCCTCTGCTGCTTTGTGTAATGACAT
The DNA here is from genome assembly GCF_003984885.1 of Neopelma chrysocephalum. Lineage (NCBI taxonomy): Eukaryota > Metazoa > Chordata > Aves > Passeriformes > Pipridae > Neopelma > Neopelma chrysocephalum. Next base: position 14,946,138 of record NW_020897809.1, on the reverse strand, counting down.
GAAGATGAATTTTTAACTTACTACCTGAAGAGAAATCCTATTATTCCTTTGACCTTTTGATGTTAAACTCGACAGAAGCACCCTGGGCTTGCTTTGTCCAGCCATCATTGATTAAAGTGCCTTGGGAAGTGTCTCACTGGCTGTTGCTGATGACCAAAGATGGATAAGAAATCTCATCTAGTGAGATAGCACCCAAAATCCCAGGAACTACCTTTAATTTTGTATTTCTTCCCTACAAAACAGATGCAGGGATGTCATTGCTGTGGGATATCACTGTCTTGCAGGTGAATCATCCTATGGATACCAAGGCAGGCAAGAGGGAACCCTCTTCTATCCAAGTGGAAAGGTGAAAGACATTGGGGAGGGAACACAAGGCAAAAAGGACTTTGGGAGGTTTGCTGTGCAGAGCACAGTCTGCATCAGCCTCTTCTCTGGGAAGCTCAGAACCCTGCAGAGGAAAAGAAAAACCAGATTAAAGCGGTTGTGAATGACAGCTGAAAACCAGGGAAGGTGCACTGGGTTGAAATCTAAAGCTGAATAATTTGGCAGATGTTCAGGAAAACAGCAGAACTGAAAATAAATACTTTGTTTTGTATTTTAAAAAGCTTTTCCGTAGAAACTCTTCTGATTTTTGTCGTCGTTCTTTATGATCATGTTCAAACCGAATGCTCTAGGTTTTCAGTTTTTGGTGATTTTCAATATGTGGCTGCTGTCCCCTTGGACAGAAGCTTTATTTGTTCTGTAATTAACCTTCCAGTTTCTTTTGTAATAACAAATGGGATAATAGCAGCCTTTAGCTTTTCCAATACAGGGTGTACATATCGGTGATGAGATTTCAGGGATCAGTATTTATCAGGGATTAGAACACAGTTTACACACTGGTTTTTTCAGTAAAAAATAACACAACATTGTAAAGTAAAAGCTTAACCTCACCATATTTACTCTACGTGTTTGAAAACCTAAGTGAATAAAAGCTCATTTATATTCTTGTCTGATTAGCACAATCAGAACTTATTGATGCTAAAATGAACCAGATTTCCATAACTATAAACAGAATATTAAAATATAGCTGTCTAATGTAGCATGATGTTTTTTTCCTTCTTGGCTGGAACAAGTAGTTATGACTTTCTTGTTGACTTTTTAGGAGTCTTTTAACAAAGGCATTTCAAACCCGTGCCTTGGGGCAGGAAAGCAGACCTTTTCCTAGACAAGTGCTGGAATAGAAAGAAGTCTTGGAATAGAAAGAAGATGCCATGTAGGTAAATGTGTTTGTGCTTGGCTATCCTTTGCTCTTCCATAGTTGGGGCTCAGGTGTTCAGGAGCTGAGAACTGACTGGAGAAATATTTGAACGTAGAAACGACTGTATTTGAACCAGACACCACAAGTATTTGTAGTATTTTACTCCAGCAGAAGGGAACAGAAAGTCAGTGAAAAAGGGGAGGTAAGGAGTGGCTTTATGCATTGTAAATTAAGGACTCTATACTGAAGCCAGCTGGATGTTTTCCTGTGGTGTAAAATGGGAATCACACAATGGTTTGGGTTGGAAGGGACCTTAAGGATCATCTTGTTCCAGCCCCCTGCCAGGGGTAGGGACACAGAAATGTGGAATAGCCTGATGCAAAGGGTGCAGGGCTTTGAGGAGACCCAAGTTGGAATAGTGGTGGCTGTGACCTTGTGCAGGTGACTCAAATTTCCATTCAAATTGCCGGGAAAAAGTATAATGACAAGTTTTCATGTGGTCCCAGGGGTCTGGGGGAAAAGAGTCATAAAACTGAGACTCACCACGCTGTCCTAAATACACATCAGGGTTTGTTCTCATATCATAAGTGTCATTTTGTTAAGAAGTACCATGTGTGAGGAATTGGTGGATTAGCATCAATTTTATTTCATAGAGACATGGAGTATGTCAGGATCCCATTTTAAATAAGCAGAAAGTGTTGCTCCTGTGCTTCCACTCCAGAGTTGTGGATTGGAGAGGCTTGAAATGCCACGTTGTCCCCAGGGAGCTGCGAGTCACACCTTGCTCACAAGGCATCCACTTTGCAAAGTAATTCAGTTCAACTTGGGGTGCTCTGTGTGCTGCAAGGAGCAAAGGATTGCAAAGAAAAACACGGCGTTCGCTTGCCTTTGGCGGTTGTTGTGCAATGAGAACTTCAAAACGGTTTAAACCTGAATTAAAAATAGCTTAATTTGCATAGTCAAGGGTAATTAGTGCACATTTTATCCCGATTCCTCATACAGCTATTTATAACTCCGAAAGCAACATGGAAAATCCCCAAATAGTTCAACGTTGGATTCAGTTAAGGATTCTTCTCTGCCTTGGAGGTGACAGATAAAGGTGTTGCTGTTGATAAACACCTGAATGGGCAAATTTTGATATTGAAGATAACAGGCAAATTGTGACATGAACAGCCTCTAAGTACCAGGCACAGGATTTGATTCACTCTGATGTGAATGTATGTGAATATACCCCAGTGTAAATCTTGCAGTGGCATCTTAAATGAGCATTAAATCTGCTCCTTGGTCATTTTTAGGAGGCCTTTGTGTAGCTTGGAAGAGCTCAGGTGCAAATAAGAGCTGGTTTTCTAAAGCTGTGCTGCCTGTTCAAGAAATGGTTTTAGCCAGTTCATTCCAGGTTATTTTCTGGTCTTTATGACCAGAGATCATCCATGGGTAGGGGCTTTATGGGTTGGGTGTTTTAAGGTTTCATCACATTTCTCATTTTTAAGGCTCACAGTGTAGGGAGATCATATGGGCCATTATTTAATGAGTCAAGGCAGCTCTGGGGGTGTGTAATGGAAGGAAAGACATTTTCCCTACACTTCTCAAACTGAGAAGAAACATTTATCCTGTATCAACAGCTCTAAAATGGGACAGATTCGTTCCTTTCCGTGATGTTTTGTGCTGGCTGGGAAGCGATTCCAGCAAGCACTGATAAAAAACAGTGTTTTTGGAGATAAACTACTGACATTAATGGGGCCTTGACTTTTTGGGTATAGGGGGCGTGTGACAGTTCTTTCTGCCTTAGAATTTATAAGAGTTGCCTTTGATTGCAGCTGTAGAAAAACACCTAAATCTGAATTTGCTTACTAGCCTGTGTAAAACTTTATTGTGTGCCATAGACTGTAGTTTAAAGAAAGAAAATTGCATGGCTGAATCTTTTATATATATTTTTATATATAAAATCTAAAGAGCCATCTAAAATTCCAGATCTGCATCCATAGCATTGCTGCAGAGGGGGCATATTTCAGTTTTTCCGAGAGCTCACAAGTGAGTGACAGCAGCGAGCAACATATTGGAAAATATTACTTCTAATTCATTTTTTAAAGTTTTTTGAATCTTAACGTGAAATATTGTATTCTGTAAAGTGATTCTGATGAGAAAATGAAATTGCATAAAAGCATAGAGGAAATGAGGAAGAAAAAGCAGTTGTTTCAGATCATAACCTCGTCGGGTGGGGTGACAGTTCCAATTCCATTTGAGTTCTCTCCAGTTCTCATCCTTTTTATGTTGGATTAAGTAACAGTTTTTGTCTTCTTATTCCCATAGCAACCTTATCTCTCTTTATTTTTTTGATGTAAATCTGCTTGTCTCTTACTATCTTTCAAAGCTTGGGCATGAATAGCTTGTGAAGAAGGGGAGTGTGGCAAGGAGAGAGCAGAGAAGAGGCTTTTTGGCATAGGAAAGAAGGGAAAGCATATTTTGGAGCAAGAGAGAGACAGAGAGATTTTTTTTCCCCCAAAGCTATTTATTATATCATTTTTCTGTGTAGTTTTTTCCTGAAGACTAAAACTTTGCTGGTGTTTTAGTAAGTAGTGTGAGCATAACTCTTTTTAAAAAAATTGTAGTCCAACCTCCATACCCAGCCAAAAATACAGACTTAATGTCCTGTAACATTATGGTTTATATAACTGTGGAAAAGTGCCACTTGCAGCGAAGATGAGCCTTCACTTGCCATGATTTTGCTCCTCATGGAACTTGGAATCTCTGAGGAGAAAGTTGAGTGCCAGCAGGGGTTTAGGGTGTTGTGTTTGACCCCCAGCTTTGAGTCCAACTCTTCTGCCTGGTGGTTCATGACCAGTGGTCCACAACTGGGAGGATCCTGAGCAGGGAGGCTCTTGGAATCCTCTGTATCACAGGGATGAGGCTCCAGATCCCAGTAGAAAACCAGTTTGTCCAAAAGGATGCACATGCTCGGGTGCATCTGTTTGCTGCTTTAAGGCATTAAGTGAGGTTGAAAAAAGCAGCTGTTGCTCCGTCTCTCTACATCTTTTTCTCATATTAAATATTTCACTTGATTGGACTTGCTTAATGTAATAAGTGTCTGAAGTGCAATGGAGACATGGAGACAATGGACACCAGTATGATCCCTTTGTATTTTTAGCTATTTAGGCTTTATGCCTAATTTCTGAAACATTTAACAGGAGCCTTTTGAAGTGCTGGTTTCAATTGTGGAGGTGTAAGAATTGTTATAAATAACTAACAACTTGAGCATTTCCTGTGCAGTCCCCTCACCTGCCCACCTGATAGAGCTCTAAACAAAACATATTTTCATTTTAATTCTTGCAGATTTTTTTTTTTGTGTATGTGTTTGGTTTCAATTTTTTTCCTGTGTAAGAGCAGTGACATCCCTTAGGATTTTTATAGTTTGGGACTGTTCTTAAACCTCTGGAATATGGATTCTTTAGAAAAACAGAGCTTATATTCACCGAAGAATCAAAGCAGGTCATTGCTAAGGAAGGAAAGTATTTCAGCCCTTGTTTTGTTTGTCAGAATCACTCTAATGGGGTCTTGTTAGCCCATTTAACATGCTACTGATAATATATAGATAATACTTAAAAACATTTACATTACATTAATACCCCATTAAGGGCCTGATCTAAAGCCCACTGATGTTGATTGGAATGTTCAGTAGGAATTTAATGCTTTGATCTTCCAACTATGGCTTTACAACTTACAAAATCAAACACGAAAAACGTTTTTCAGTCGACATAAACACGTCTGTGCTGTCTGTGTCCTACTCCACCCTTCATGGCTAATAAAACTATTGGGTTTGGAGCCTCCTCAAACTGAAATATATACTTAAAATATCAGCTTGGATTGTGTTTTACAGCCCCAAGTTCTGATGTAGAAAAAACGGTGTTGCTACAAAGGCGTATAATGAGGAGCTTTAAATAAGGAAAGCTTGGATGGATGGCTTGGCATGTTGAGAGCATTTGACTTGATAATTTAGTAGACTGAGTGTTTTTCTAACAATCTGTGTTGACATCTGGGGTGCCCTGGCGTGGTCTTAGACAACACTTTGTTATTGAAGGTGTTGTTCTTCAAATAATGCATTTGAGGTCACTTGAAAGAGGAGTTTTAGTGACGTGGTTTAGTGGGACTTGGCAGTGCTGGGGGATGGTTGGATTTGATGTCTCGTCCAACTAAATGATCCTGTCACTCTATAACAAGTACAGTTATCTTGTGATGTACAGTTATACTTGCATTCAGTGAATATATAAATATACAGTAAATTCTGACTGAAGTAACCCATGGCTGCAACACAAGAAATATCAGATTTAGGAGGGATTTAGAATAGCAGTTTAAATGTCTTCACTGGGTATCACCTTACTTTAAATGTACTTTTTCCAGGCTCTGATTTGCTACGAACCTGCGTATTTTGCTTCCTGATGATGTTTATTGGGAAGCAAAGTAGGTGTCTTAATACCAAAGCAATGGAACTTGCAGAACATCTGCTATTATACTGCATTGCTTCTTTGGTTATTTTTGTATTGATTACGTATTTGTGTCGTGTTTCTTGTACAATAAGGCAGTGAGTAGTTACAGAGAGCACAGGCTGTGGGTTGTGGGGAGTCTCATTTAATAACCAGGGAAATTCTCCCTGCTTACGAGGAGAGATGCAGTGCCTGATTTTATTTTCCTGTTATTACCTCTCTCGGCCCTGTGCAGCGAGACATCTTCGCTCTTTTTTTAATGAAACTGTATTTTTTTGAGCCCGTGACTTTTTATTAAATCGTAGTTAACAATATACTTTTGAGGATTACATCACCCTGCAAGGAGCAATTTGGCTTTAGGCTGGGGATCAGTCTGCACGTGGAGCATCTGTCACGTAACGATTCTGCTCAGATACCAACAAGAACATTTGAGGTCCCACTGTGTTTTGGGGGTTTTCTCCTTATGTACATGTCTCAATCCATTAAACTCTCTTCAGCAACACTGGGATTGTATTTGTTTTTTAGAAATGGAGTAGCAGAAGAGCAGATAGGTATTTCTCAGGAGTTGTTTCTTTTTCCCACACCCGCAGCTTCTGTTGTTGAATGGTCTGATGCTGAATTTATTAATCTATGCAGTTGCTTGCTCAGGTGTAATCCCTTGTTCAACCACATTTATTCACCCACTGAAGGATGTGCACATTGGTACATCATGGCATATTAAAGGTTTACCACCGCCTGCCACAGCTGTCATCTCTTTGACCCTTCAGTAAACCAACAGTCTTACACATAATTTTGCCTTCATTCAAGTGTAATGCCATTACTGCAGAGGCAGACAGAATACAATTCTCTAAAGATCTTGTCTCGTTCCCTTCTCTTCCAGGGAGGTTAATGTGCTCAGATGATCCCTGTGCTTTCCTTTTTTTGCTCTCTTGCTGCAAGAAGAGCAAAAAGAGAAAGTGCTCCCAGGTAGTGTGTTTGGACTGGCTTTTGGGGGATGGAGCAAACTGGAGGGATGAACTCACCAGCTGGGTGGGAAGCTCTCTTCACCACTTGAGTTTCAAATACATTTATTTGTTTCCTTACTGCATTTATTTTTATAGCCTTTTACAAAAAGGTTATAGAGTTTTTTTCCTAAAATGACTTAGCATGGAAATAATCAAGTCAAAACCTCTTTACCCAAAGTGAGCTAAGCCAGGTTTAAACATTAATGATGTACAGGAATAACTGAAGTCTGAAATTTAACAGGTGTTTAGTCCAAAGACATTTGTCATTTAAAAAACCACACCCACCCAACTTCATATTAACGTTTGCAGTGTCAGTGATTTGCAGACAGTGCAGTTACAGCCTTGTGATCTCACAACTGATGTGGAGAATGAGCTCTTGGAGATGATGGTCTGAAACTGGTGTCTGGGGACATCGATTCCAACCCCAGCTCTGTCATGTCACTGAGTGCAGCTTCTCTTTATGAACTTGCTGTCACTGTAACATCTAATGATTTGGGATTATATTGACTGTTTCTACTGTATGTGCCGCTGTTTGACCTGGTAATTAAGTTAAACAATCAAATGAGTCAGTGATTTATTGGGTTTCTTGGTTCTGCACTGCCACAGTTTCTCATCTGCTCCCTGAACTCTTGTGTGTGATGTGCCAGGAGGCTTCACTGAGTATCAAATAAGTGTATGATATGATGCTTCTGATTTTTAAAAGTCTGATATTAACAGTAGTGTTTTGCATGTTCTGATCGATTGTTTACACTCCTTTGCATTCAGCTGTTTTTGAATATCTGATTTTTTAATACATCTCTGCTTCTGGTTTTATTTCAGATTCTTTTTGGAAGAATTTTTCTGCTTCCTTGGTTAACAAAACGTAGCATTTTTCTCCCTAGTATTTCACAACTTCAGCTCCCAATAACCCATGCTACTCTTATTTACCCTTTCATCTTCTTGTATAACTCTTGCTTGCTTAAAAGTAACTAGAGCCTCTCCTTAAGCCAGTTCCATCTTATTCATGCTGTATTTTTTCTCTCCTAGCTTTCCTGATGGGGATTCAGTGGAATTACTATCCTGTTCCTTCAAGAAACCTTTTTTTGCCTCATAATAAATCCTTCTTTACTGAAAAAAAATTGCCTGGAGGTTCCAGGTCCAAGTTTTGTCTGAAATTTTAGGACCTACACATCCTTTCGACTCTGGTATTTACTGACTCCACGGCCAGGGTAGAATTGACTTCTTCCATCCCAAGGTCCTTGGTCTGTGTCTGGGGGCTGGAAAAGGGCTGCTCTGCACTGCCAGAGTTCTCAGTGAACACCAGACACTCGGGCACAGCGTGGCCTTGTCTCCACACCCCCCGCCTGGCATTGATTTGTCGCTGTGTAAGGTGACCGAGTAGATCGAGTTACTGAGTTCTTATCCCAAATCATTGCTTTGTGTAATGAATTTAATTTATTCCAAGTCATGCTTGCAAGGGTCTCCTGCTCTTCCTGCAGACAGTATCAGATCCCAGTTCAGCCTGAGCCAGGCCAAATGCAGCTTTATCATCTCTTTACCCCCTTGTTTAATTGTGTAACGATTGTCGTTCCTGCTTTTATAAAGCAAAGCATGGGGCTTGTTATCTGTATGGGGATTATACTGATTGGGTTTGAAATGTCTCTGTCTTACATCTGGGTCAGAGCAATGATTAAATATTGAGAGAGAGGTTTTGTGTCCCAACTGAAGCTCTACCATGTGTCCTGGAAAGGCTGTTCTGATTTTATAGGGGGTATGAGGGGCAGAAGTAGGTGTGTGATGGAGCAAATGGAATTTTGGTTTGATTGCAGTGGGTAGACTTTGTCATTCCAGCCAGGCTGATTAGAATCTTAGAATCACAGAATATGCTGAGTTGGAAGGGACCCACAAGGATCATCCAGTCAAACTCCTGGCCCTGCACAGGACACCTCAGCAAGCCCATCATGTGCCTGAGGGTGTTGTTCAAACACCTCTGGAGCTCTGGCAGCCTTGGTGCTGTGCCCACTGCCCTGGGGAGCCTGGTCAGTGCCCAACCACCCTCTGGGGGAAGAACCTTTTCCTGAGATCCAACCTGACCCTGCCCTGGCACAGCTTTGTGACCTGTGTTTGTGCTGCTGGCAGGAGCAGAGTGGTTCTTCAGCAGGGTAATAGTGCTTACAGAACTTCAGACTTGAGAAAGTGAGCTGTGCCACAGATCATTCATGTCCTTCTAGGATGGGAGATCAGAAGGAACTGTTGGATGATCTGTTTTGGTCTCCTGGGTGTCACAGCACAGTTTCACTGGGTAACACCTGTGTGTTAATCCTTACCCAGTTTGCAGTAACTTACTTGGAGTTTTAATTCTAACTTAATTAGATTAATTCTAAATGAATTAATCTGGATCTGTCACAGAAAACCGGGAAATAAACTCTCCAACCAGTTTGTTGGGTTAGAAACTTGACCTGACTTTGTAGCATTTGACCATTTGTTTGGGATCGCTCCAGCAACCCAACAAACCAGGTCACAGTCATGAAACTTCTGCATATTCACCACACACTCACTGCAGTTCCTGGATATGTGCATATATGCTAAATATTTCTGGAATTATCTGGATTTGAGTCAGGATCTTTTGAGGGTTTCTGGTGGTTGTTTGGGGAACTTTCCATTCCCCAAATTTTCCAGATCGTACCAGATCTTCTGATGAATCTTTAATACCTCATGCCCTGACCATATACTTGAGATATCTCTCTTACTGTCTTTGGTCCAGCACACAGTCTTTGTTCTCAGAAGTAAGACATTTACTAGTCCATATTAATCACCAGTGTGGGTAAAAAGGGAAGCACTGACTGGCACAAGACTATTAGTCACAGATGTAGGGGGTTAACACAAAACTACATCAGTCTCTGGCATTTGTACTAAACTTTGTATAAAACTAAGCATTAATGATCAAATTGTGCTAAAGTTAAAGAATTTTTCAACATATTCCCCTACTACTGCATAAACTCTTTTTTTTTTTTTTTTTTTTTAAAGCAATATGACTTACTTGGTAACAGTTCCAGCCTTTGGGTTTGTCCTGCCTGAGAAATGACACCAGCAGCACTTAAGAGGTTTCCAGACAAGAAATGGCAGGAAACTCTGGTGTGAATCATTATCATGGGTGAAATCTTACTGATTGGGTTTCTGTTTTATTCTCAGCCAATATCTGTGATCTTAGGCAACCTTAATTCTGGCATTTTCTACCTCCAAATAATTGAGTTTGCAACCTCAGTATGTTCTTTTAATTTTATTAGGGACTACAGAGTAATATGTTTGCACAAGAACTCTGAATTAGGTTATGCAATGGGTTTTAGCTTTTCATTAAATAATTAACAACTCGTGCTTGTGCACAGGTTGGGGATGTGGCTTCATGGGGACACTTCATCATTTGGCTTTTGTTTCAGCATTCAAGAAATGGTTCTGCCCCAAGGACTGTCCCATGTCCTGTCTCTTCGAGATAAAGTTTTATTTTTCATTTTTGTGGTTTTTTATGTGGACCTGGCAAATCATTATTGTTTTAAACATCTCCACTGTCAGCATGCAATGCTGTGGGTTTGCTTTCATTTTTTCCTGCCTTATCTGCAGCAGAAAATACCCGTTTTGCTTGTCAGCTGCAAATGACATCAGGGTAAGAAATGCCTTTTTCACTGCATTCCTGTTCCCTCAAGTCTGTAAGGAAAGTAACTACAGACCATCTGCTTTAGCCACTTCTTGATACTGTAAAGGGAATGAACAGAATCTGTTCTGGTTTGCTTTGATGTGCTCCTGAACATCCATTAAGCTACAACTTTAGTGTTGCTTTCGGTGCCTGGATGGGAATAGATCATTTTTCTTATCTATGCTGTCCTTCTGAGCCTGTTTAATGTAGTCTAATCCCAGCTAGTAACCTTAGAGATTTATAGTCATAAATGTTTGCAGCAATTTTCCGGGATCTGTTTTATGCTGTGGGGACATCTTTGTACTCGGATATTGCTGTGGTTGGAGTGAAGCACCCAAGGAAGAGAGTTTATTATATCCTTGATTCAGAAATGGGGGATTTGAACATCACAGAAGCAATTAATGTCACTACCAAAGGCTGTATGCAGGATACTAAGCCTGAGATATTTTATTTGTCAGATGTGAAAATTTGCTTACCTCTTCCTTAAAATTGTCATATGAGTAGTTAGTACAGTGAAATAATAGTTCTTCCTCTCCAGGAACCAGGCAAATGTGCTCCCATGAAAATGGATTGCTTTTATTTCTGCCTCTGCATTTTTCATCTTCAATAATAGAATTAAAAGTTTTAATTTTTTCTGAATTCCTCTGCAAATATTATTTTTGTTACGGTATTAATCTGTCCTTGCACTCTATCCCCTCTACAGCTTATTTCAAGTGGGTTATTGAATTCCTGTGTGTAGAAAGAGTCATCTTCTCTAACTTTCCTTATATATTTTATGAAAAAGGTGAGGCATAATGTACTTGACAACCCCATCTTATTTAGGTTGAGAAACAGTAAACAGGAGAATTATTAAAATAAACACCAAAAATAAAAATCCATTAATGTTTAATGGGTCCAGTTAAAAATAATGAACAGCAGCTGGAGCTGGAGATAAAACCCAGCTGATTTTGGAGAAGATGGCACAGGTGATTTTGGCAGGGTAAGTCATGGTTTAGGGTTTGATCTCTTATTCTTGGCAAACTGCTCCACTGTTGGAGTTCCTGGATGGGCAGATGACTTGTTTCATTGCACAAGCAACAAAATGATTTTGCTCAAGCCGTGTAGGACACGTGTTTTGATGAGAACACAAATATTTGGAAGGCATGTGAATATCGGATTTTTCTGCTGACTGACGAGTCGGTGTATTTTGGGGTGTGAAGCAGCAGCTGTGGCAGAACATCTGTTGACAGGACACTCACTCATCTGCTGTGTCTGTTATTTGTCATCATTACATCTGTTACAGTCCACATGGCCCTCATCAGAGCAGGGAGGCTTTTTGCCAGGTGCTCCATACCTGGGGAGATGAGGAGAATGACAGGTTTTGGTTACCTGTATCCTGACAACGCTTTCTGGTGGAAAAAAACAGCTATATTTTGTATTATTTGTGGGAAATCTCTCCATTTCTTTAAGGAAAGTGCCTGTTTTTGGAAAGATGAAGTGGCAGGAAAAAAATGCCATTGTCACCAGCGTGTTCCCAGTGCTTAAAAAATGAGCTGTTTTGGGATGGCTTTCGTTGATTTATTTATTGAGGAGAGGCTTTTTGGAAACACTGCTGCATATTTAATAAATAAACAAACCTTCAGATAATTAGACCTAGATCTGGCAGGCCTTTAGCCATCTGTTTAACTATTAAAATGTGAATAGCCTGTTGTTCTTCAACGTTAAACCTGCTTTGTGGTCATGAGAGCTGGTGCTCATGTCATTGTCAGGATGTTCTTAGGGTTTGTTTTGGGAAAGTGTTAAGGGGGGGAAAAAAAAATCAGTGTTGCATCTGAGAACTCGACTGTAGGATAATTTCCTTGAGCAAACATCCTTCCCTCCTGAGATATTTCTCCAATTGCTTGAATTGCTTTGTTCAGTGCTGTGTTTGCCTTGAGTTGAGTGGTAATTCCCAGATAATACGAATTTATGAAAGGCATATTTTTGGAAATACCTACTGGAGAACATTTTTCTTTCAAAACATGCATTTCCCTGGTAACGCTGGGGCTTTTTTTCCAGTTCTTTCAGTGCATTTTCGCCAGTGCAAAGCCTGTTTTAAACAGAAATACTTCCTGCTCATCAGATGTTGACTGAACATTTATGCTATTAATGTTCCTTTACTGTTTTTTTTTTTCCTTTCTCTGCTGTCTCTGCTCTCTTCCTTCAGTTCCACACAAGCCACAAAGTGCTTCATCTCTCCTCTCCCCATCCATCTTTCCCCTCATCACTGCAGACTCTCGTACCTCTTTCCATGCTGGCATCTCCTGTTCACCACAGCCTGATGCATCTGTGCCAATTTATTTTTAGTCTTTTTTTTTCTGTTTCTATGACACACTTTGTTGCACAAGTTTTAAATGATTTTCCTTTAATTGTAGTAAGAGCATTTAATTCTCCCCTGTTTCTTTTTTTTTGTGAACCTCAAGTGAAGGTGGAAGAGTTAAAAAAATATAAAATATATATATATAAAATAAATATACATATACATAAATTATATATTATATAAATATATGTATATAAAATAAATGTAATATAAATACATGTATATAAACATAAATGTAATATAAATATACGTATATATAAACATAAATGTAATATAAACATACATATATATAAAATATATATATTATATATATATATATATATATATATATATAATCCCAGCATGACTCACCTATTGGATGTTCAGCTTTTCATGTGATGGAAACAACCTGAAGGGTTGTTTGGTTTCTAAACAGAGGTTTGCTGCATTTTATTAGGTGTATTTTTAGGGATGCAAGAAACACTGAGATGGGCTCTGCTGATGAGACTAATGTAATGTGAGCTGAAACAGGGGCAGTGTTTCAAAATAAAAACTAAACAATTGCCTCAGTAGTACTTTGGGTTGTGACTAAGAAGTGCCTCGAGGGTGGGGGGTTGTTCTGCCTGTCCTGGGGTCTGCAGGGCACACAGGTGGTTGTGGGCAGCATCTCAGCATGGAGAGGTGATGCCACAGCTCCTGTGCTGCAGAAAGGGCACTCCCAGGGCCAGAGCTGCTCCTCTTATAGAAATGGGCTTTTAAAACCCCCCTGCAGTGTGTGTAACCTGCTGCACTGCTGCCTGTGCCCAGGTAAACGTGGTACCATAAAATGAGAAGTTCAGCGCCGTGTCACGGTGCTGAGGGACTTTGTACAGGCTGTTGTAGAATTCTGTGAGTTCCCTGCAACACCAGCCTGACAAAATGAAACCCTGGAGATGGTTCCTCAGCAGGCTCTGAATCTCTTTTCATGTGACAAATCTCCCCCACTCTTTGGCTGCTTTGAGTAGCGTTTGTTTCTGCGCTGTGAATATTTTTATCCTCTCTGCATCCAACAGTAAATGATTGCAGAGATAATTTTTGACCTCATCCTTCTCTCCTACTTAAATATGATTCTCCCAGCCTTGATCTGGACCCTGGGAAGGCAGCAGAAGGTCTCACTGGCTCCATGTGCAGCTCACTTGTGATGTTTTCTAGTGCTCAATCACTGCAGGCCATGTGTTGGGGTTAACAGGGGTGTATCCCAAATATCCTGGTGGGCTTACACAGGTATTTTTAAGAAACTTAATTAAGCCAAATGTACAATCTGTCTAAAGAAGTATAAAACTCATGATCACAGAGGTGTCTTGGTATGGCCAATTTTGGGGTATAGAGGGTGGGGAATGAGGTTTGCTTGTGCAAATATAGGTGTGTTAGGTGGTGGTGGTGAAGCTTGTTGGGGTTTTTTTATGTTGTTGATAATGGGGTTTTTGGTTTTTTAAAGAAACAAATTTGTGTTACACTGTTTTCTCCAGTAGTTGTCATTACCAACACAGCTATTACAACACACACAGGCTGTTATTTGTCCTTAAGAGCTGAGAGAGTGGAATTCCCCTTCTTTTTAATAATGTGACTTTTACCAGGGCCAGCGGGTTGTGAATTAGTACTTCATTATGGGCTGACATCAAACAGAGTCCCCTCTTCAGAATTACCTACTCAAGAAAACAGTTTAGAATTGGTTGTCTGACTCATTTAGGTACTTGAACATCCTACCAATACAGAATTATATATAAAGTATATTTAACAAGTTCTGCAGCTCTGAATAACAATGAGTCTAATGAAGCAATAGAATAAATATTTTTGTGGCTCTTAAGGGACAATTATGTTTGTAGAGCTTGAATCCTTGTTCTGCAGTTATCAAAACATGGTAGAATTGCTAATAAACTTGTGTTGACAATAAACATCAATTGGTACAAGTGCAATACAATGCTTGGACTTGGAAACCTGGGAAAAAAAAAAGTAGGTGAAAAAAAGTGAATCCTGTTTCTCTGGCAGTGAATGTGTCCTGTGACTACTTGAAAGAATAAATAGAAGTTGGTATAATTTCTAGCAGTGCCTGCTAATCTTAGGAAGTTCCTGCATACAGGTATGTGTGTCTAGAGGTGAAGCATCACACAGATTTCTTGGCAAAATATGACATAACTCAGCGTTGCCACGAGCCAGGAGTTGTGTGTCTGGAGCAGCTTTGTCATCAGAAATTCTCTTGAGTTTTTCCTAGCATGATGTTCTGTGTCTTTTCAAAGCAGGGTTGTAATATTTGATCTGATCTTGCCTGAGCTGCTTGCTTTGCTTTCCTTGCTTACACAAGATTACAGAAACCAGGAACATCCCAGAAGGTGCTTGCAGTGAAATGCAGTGGAATGTGGTCACCAGGCGGGCGCTCTGCAGATGAAGTTCATTTTTATTCTGTTATAAAAATGTCAGCCTGGTTTTAGTCTGTTTTACCTTCCACAGATGCTTCAGGTTCTGATTTCCCCTCACGAATTCACAAATCCACGTCTTTTAATTGTCAAGGGTATCACATGGGCTTTTAAAAGCTGCTCTTCCAAATGTATCAGGCAGTTATTGCAGGTTTGATATTCATGTTACTGTTACTCCATATTTTGGATTCTTTCTCAGCAACTTTAAGTCTTAGTGCTTGAGATTAAAACTTGCCTTATTAAACAGAAGGAGAGAACCCAGTGGAATACACAGTTTTCACATCCTTGCTGTTTGTGTTGGCAGGAACACGTTTCCTTGTTCTCATTTTGGGGCAGAATCAAAGACTTTTCAATAAAGCTGAATTACATTTTCTCGCTCCATTTTATTGCAATGGCATCTGTATTTCAGTTGATATAATTTTATGTACTTGGTGCTAAAGCAATGAGGCAAATATATGTATTAGCAGGGGAAGGGAGAAGAAAATGCTGTTTCAGGAGTCAGAAACTCTCAGTTGCTAATTTTCGACTTTCTTCTGTATGGCAAACTATAAGCAGGCAATAAAAGCATTTAATTTGCAAATTACACAGTTCTAGATAGGTTTTGAAGTTGGATTTTTTTTTTCCTTGTAGTCAGGGTTTTTTGTAGCATCTTTACCAAAATACTTTTCAGTGGTATGATTAGAGCCTTTGCCTGGTAGAGTTAAGTAATAAAGTTGTTCATTTTGTCCATGAGTGGCTGCATTTTAGATGAAAGGAGATTACAAGTGAGGCATAATAAATGCAAGTGAGAAGAAAAAAGATTTAGGCGAGAGAAACTAATGAAAACACTTTCTTTTGGTGACCAGTTTGAGAAAGTAGGTAAGTTTTAAAAATCTGATGATGAACAAGACAATCTGTAGTCCAGTAGATAAAATACAGAAATACTTCATATGTGTTTGTGTCCTTTTCTATCAAACTAAACAATGGGGTATTTTCATGCCATGGGGCACTGAAAAGCCAGTCCTGTTCTGATTCATCACTTCTCAAAACCATGTTCTGTACTGTCCTGATCTTGGTTCTTTGTTTCCAGTTATGTTTTTGTCTATTGAGACATTTCCACAGGATCAGAGCCTCTGATCTCAGAGATAAAAGTCAATCTGTAAAAATAAACAAGCCTTGCCATTATTAGCCCACCTTTTGAGGTGTTCTGTTTACCCTGCCAGTTTTCTGAGAACTGAATGTCCCTCTCCAGTAAGTTCATGTAATGGCCAGTTTTGTTAGAAGGTACAGCTCTACTCCCTGGTGTTATTGTGCTCAGGATACTTTATTAAAAACCAACCAAACAAAAGCCTAAAAAAAAAAGCCCAAGGATAAACAATCACTCTTGATATTCTTCCAAACAAGCCTGGCTTTGACCTTCAGTACTCTGAATGTGCCACAGAAACACCTGAAAATCAGACCTGCATCTTGTTTAAAAGCACCCAGTACTTTCCAAGGGCAGATATTCAGATTTCATTGTATAATGCTAATAAAGAACTCTGCTACTGTTTTGCATGCTGATTTTCCATTATGTTCAAAGCAGTGCCAGACAATGTGTAAAGAGAACATAGATGTATATAAATAAATTAAGCAATGATATTTTTGCAGCTCTGTGATTAGTTTGTTACTACTGGAAGGCAGGATGAAGAGCTCTCTGCTGATTTGTGAAAAGTTATTTTTTTATTGCAATATGGCTCATACTCTTCATTTTCAGATGGATTTTGTGTTGCTTCTTGTTTCCCAAAACCTTTTTTCCCCCGTGACAGCAATTTTCACTTGCAATCAGTGATTAATAACTTCTGCTGTACAACACTGGAACAGTTCAAACCACAGAGAGCTGGATACCTGTGGGATAACGAGGATGTGCCTTCCAAATCCCTTGGCATATCCCTTCCCAAGGTGCTCCCAGCCCAATCCCATGCTCATAGGGTCTGTTGAGGTTCTGAAGGTCTATATTTCCCATAAAACACCAGTGCTTAGAAAGCACTGCAAAACCATTTTATTTTAGCTATGGAAATTCTGTGTATTGCGTGAGATTTATGGCATGCAGTGGTTGTGATGTAAATGGGTAAAATGTGGTCTGAATTCATTTTGTACATAAATTTTACCAAAACAGTTATTATTTTAAAGTCCAAATGGCACGGCTGTTTTCATCCTGTTCTGGAATAGTGTGTGTGCTCAGGGGTGCTGTCACCTCTTGGTTCTTCCTTCCATGGCTCAGGGCAGTTTTGGTGGGGCAGCTGATGAATCTGGAATGTTCTGGGGGCCTGAAGTGAATTTCATTTGGCTGGGGTTGTATGTGACTTCCACTTCATGTCCAGCAGTTTATTCTGAGATCTACCTCCATGGAAATTCACTTGGAAGGCTGAAAACAGCCCTTTTAAGAAATGTTCCTGTGAACTTTGTGTGCAGTAACAAAGGATAACACAACAATATCCTGCTGCAGCATTAAGTGTGGTTTTTTTTAAATGAAGCATTGAAATTCTAATGGCTCTTGTTCAGTGTTCTGACTGTAACAGCTGTTGCTTTTCAGTATTAAAAAAAATACTGTATTTTGGGAAAATAGCTACTGTTTGTCAACTCACTGCTGCTATTACACTTGGTTATAAAGACAGCCTTGTTTAAAGACTGTGTGTTAGTGTCCTGTACAAGGTTATAAACAAACACGGGCTTTTTAAATTGTCTTCTGTTTGGTTTTATTATGGAAAAATAACATGGTTTATTCATGGAAGAGCCTTTGTTAGTGTAGAACCTCAATCTTAGTTTGTTCTGCATGTTAAATCTGGCTTATTTCAAGGATACAATGAGGCCATACTTTGTTGGATCTTGAGTCAGTGGTTAGAGGGAAAGCTAATATAAATTTATGATAAAATATTTGCATTTGTGTAAACTCTGTAGCATTTTTTCCCCCCTCCAGAAAGCATTTGGACAGTGCTGTCAGGCACGTGGTGGGATTCTTGGGGATGGTCCTGTGCAGAAATGATCACAGAGACCTGAGGCCAAGCAGAACAGATCACGGGGTCAACACACTGAGGTGCAAATCTCCTGCTTTCTGCAGAGCTTAGCAGTGTTCCAAGGGATTCTCCTGCAGGGAGATTGTCCTTTTCTCTTTGGAAAGATGTATCTCTGTTTTTGGGAACAGCTGTGTTGTTATTTTATGGTTGGTTAGAGGAGCTCAGTGGGGTCTTGGTGCTGTTTTCATCAGAGCCTTCGCTGCAGAAGAAGCAGTGGCTTAGGGACCTGTTTTTAAGTTACACTTATGGCTCCTTTTTGGTTATCAAAATTAGGGTAGCATAAGCCTAACAAAATTAGCCATGGGATCTGTCAAATTATATTGCAAATTAGTTCAGTCCCAATTCTGTCGCCCTCCCTCGTGTTGAACAGACACTTCTGCAGCTGCTCCACCGAACGTGCTGGGTTTATTTCCGTAAGAGATGCGAGATCAGGGTTTGAGAACTTGAATCTCCTGCCTGTTGAGCCTTTCCTAATATCCACATCCCCTTTTCTTTCCAACACAGACCTCGAGAGCTCCAGGACGAAGATGAGGAGCGCGGTGTCGGTGAGGGAGGGACAGGGGGTCGTGCTGCTCTGCGGACCAGCCCCCCGGGCAGGAGGTAAGGGACCCTCTGGCCTTCAGCTGGAGCTGTTGGAGAAGGGGAATAGCCCTGGAAATTCCCAACAGAGATCCTCCAGAGAGAACAAGAATGAAATCTGGTTTCTGAACTAAATACAGAGAGAAAGAAACCAAAAAGAAAAGACGGGGAGGGGAGTACTTAAGAGGATTTACTTCTATCTTGGAATCCTTTCTAGTTCCTAGTAATTTCTGTGCACTTAATGTGTCTGATTTTTATGGTATTTCCAGTAATTAATTGGGTATTTTCTGGAGTTAAATTCTGCCCAATTTCACAATTGCCAAGCCTCGATGAATCTACTTTTCTCTGTGACTAGACAATTGCAGGGAGTAGATTGTTGTCTTTAATTATGCTGGTGTCTGCCTGTTTTCTTACCATGGAGACATTCTGGGGTGTAATGTAATGATTCTGGTGTAATTTAAACCACTGCTGCATTGAGGGGATGAGAAAACTGGATATAAACTGGATATATGGATTCTTGGTGGACCAAAAGTTACAAGTACATTTAATCCCTCATTCTGCATCTTCAATCTTTGACTAATTGCTATTGAGCCTCAAGTAATATTTGAAAGGAACTGGTTTTATTGTTTTTAATTGATATGGAGTGTCATTATTGAAGGGCTGGGAGGTTAAACATTAGATTTGATGGCAAAGACAAGGTAGTATAAGCTAGACATTGTATTCAATAATATAGGTATTGTGGCCTCATAAATTTGGCAGAGTCCAAGCAGACACAGCCGTAAAGTGGCAATTTTACAACTGTCTGAGCTTGCAGAATTTTTTTCTCCCTAAACTGATACATACTCTTAAATCATCTTTATAGCCTTGCAACAGCTTTGTCTTTTCAGCAGCTGAGAAAATGGGTCATTGTCCCAGCTATCTATATGAATTAGAATGATTAAATTTCTGCTTCTAGATGCAGCTCGAAGTCTGAATGATCCCAGCTGTTCTCACCCTCGTGTCCTGTGTGTGGGTTTATACCCAGAGGTGGTGACCAAACTGACAGCAACTCTGCCTGGTTCTGGCAGTGTTTAAGTGTGAGGTGTTGAACAGGAGGTGATACAAAACATGCTCGTGTTGCTGAGAACAGGGGTTTGAATGAACACGTGGCAGAGGTGAGAATTCCTTCTGCAGTCAGCAGATGGGATGTGATTGACACCCCCCACACTAATTGTGTTATTCCTGCAGAAAATAGAGAGCTGAGTGCTCCCAGGATTACCAAATGGAACTGAGAATTGGTACCAGAATTACTTAAAATCCTTGGATTTGTCTGAGGGGATGGAGGGATTAACTGTTGAAGTTTTCAGCAAGCGTGGAGAAAGGTGAAAAAAGTCCCCCTTCTTTCTTCACTAAAATAAACCTGTAGCACAGTGACATCAACCATGCAGTGCCCCCAGATCTGACATGGTAGGATGCAGGTCAGTAAGTCTTAGATAAAATACCCATCCATGAAGCAGAAGTAGTTTGTTAGGCAGAGCAGGGATGGTTTAGGAGCAGCAGACCTGGCCTGAGGGCTGCTCTGCCCTTTCCAGATCAGTGATCTGACTTTTTTTTTAATCTTTGATACTGTATTTGTTGCATTGAGCTGTCAAATAATTTCAGACAATGCTAATTCTAAAAACCTTCTCAAACAGCTTGTTTTCTCTTCCCCCTCAGCACCCCAAATACTGTTCTTTTGTCTTCCCTCATGTCGTGCAGTTTCTAAGATCTCACCAGCTTAATTGCACGTATTTTCTGCATTCTCTGTAAGGAGTCTTCAAGAAGAGACTTGATTAAATGGTGATTATTCCTTCACATACAGCATTCCAGTTACAATAGAAACCAATGTTCATCCCCAAAGAAATGCCAGCTCAGAGTATGGAAAAAGAGAATTGCCTCTCTTCTACAATTTGGCATATTTTTTTCTTTGCATATCTTTAGCACAGATATTTACATAAGTCATATGAGTGTCCCTTTTCAATGGGGAGCAAATTGTTCTTGCAGTTCACAGTAGTTTTGTCCTTTTGAATTCTTCACTTCCAATTCCATCAGGGCATGGACATCCACCATTTAAACCAACAATAGAACTCCATTTAACTCCCTGCACATCAGCTCATGTGCTGAGCCTGTATTTTCACTCTGTTTCTGTGATGGCTGCTGTTGTGCAGGGGAGGAAGATGATGCTCTATATTTCCAGTTGAGGGTGTACAGATATTTTTTATATTTCTGTCATAAAGCTCAAGCTCTAACACAAACTACTCCAATATTTTCCTTAGACTA
This sequence comes from Neopelma chrysocephalum, assembly GCF_003984885.1. Lineage (NCBI taxonomy): Eukaryota > Metazoa > Chordata > Aves > Passeriformes > Pipridae > Neopelma > Neopelma chrysocephalum. The sequence goes on along the minus strand of NW_020897809.1, from coordinate 14,925,067 downwards.
TTTTCCCTTCCTGGCATTCCCTTTCTAAGCAGGAATTGGGATTCACTGAATGGGAGACTCAGTAAATGACTGGCTTTGTGTAAGAAGAATTCCCCTCCAAATATTTTACTAATTCAGCCTGGTTTTATGTTACTATTGTAAGTTGAATCATCATTGAACAGTGATTTTTTGGTTAATTAAGATGGTCATCTGCCACAGTTCTGCATGGCCATACTCCTGGATATTTTAGCTCTGTTAAAATACTCTGGGTTTTGCCACAGAACAGTAAATCATCTCGCCCACATACTCAAAAGAGGGAATGACATCTAAAATTGATTTATGTAGATCTCCTGCTACTTTTTCTGTTGTTATAACCTTTAAATTGTACTTAACTCTCTACAGCTATTTCGATTTTTACTGTGTTGCTGTTATACTTTTAATGCTTTTAAAGGACTGTCAATACAACAAACATCTCAATGTACAAAACTTAGCGTTGGACACAGTTAATGTGCAGCTGGTTAAAAAACATTCATGCGATGCTAATTTTTTCCCATTCTGCCAAGAATGGAAAAGACCAGACATATGGAGAGCTAAAAATGATTTTTCTCTGCTATTGATTTGGTTCCAAAATCAGCATCTAACAAGTGACAAAGCCCTCAGTAAAGCAAATCTGCAAGTTCCTTTAGGGTTTTACCTACTGTTACCACTGTACTTGTGTTGTGATTACTCTGTATCTTGTCTTCAGCTGTTATTTCTTTTTTCCAGATATTGTGATTTATGTTTGTTTAGTACAGTCAGTTTTACTCATCTGACGCTGATGTTGGATTTATGAGGTATTTCTGCTCTTGGAGAGAGGAGGAAGGAAGGAGGCCTAGTCCTTTTGTGTTGTCTGGGGCGATGTCAGGGCTGCTTTAAACACAGAGAAAAAGTTGATTTTTAGCAGCAGGAGTGAAGATTTGACATTTTAACAAATTTGGTTTGCCTGGAGAAGCTGGACATTAGCTTTACATTGGTGGATATACTCCCTGTTACCTTGTTCCTATATGGAATGTGACCATAAACCAGGAGAACTTCAGGGAATGACAACAGTGTTGTGGAGCTGACGAGGTGTTCCTTGGAAATTGCAAGGCAATTCCCTTTGTCTTAAATTCATGTGATATGTGTTCCTATTTCATGCAATATGACAAGGATAATTCTGAATATATAAGGCAGCAGGAAGGTCCTCGCTCTTTATATCATTCCCTGGTAAATGTAGAGTTCATCAATAAACGAGACTGTATTTGAAGGACAGGGATCAATTCAGCTCACAGCATATTATCCTGGAGTTGTGACATGCTGATATGAAATAATATTAGATCATGGCAAAATAGATCCCAATTTATTGCTCAGTGTTTGCTGTGACAAATCATTCAAGGAATAATGTCATGTCTGTTGCAAATGACTTATTTAGACTTGCAGATTTTTTGCTCGTGTCTCTTGTATTGCCATTTGGAGACCTGCAAGCTCCAGCAAGGCTGTGCTTCATGAATAACGTGGCATGGGAAGCATCTCAGATGCCAGAAATATTTTGATGCTTTTGATTACTTCTTTTCTGCAACTCTAGAATAGCAACGTGCTGTTTTTCAGGGAACTGTAAATTGAATTAGTTTTACTTACTTGGCTTTGGAGACGTTTCATACCCTCAAAGCAAAGCTAAATGGATAGAACTGCAAAATATGATTTCTAGTGCCTGTCTGTGTGTTTTCATAGCATCACATCAGGGAATGGTTTGGGTTGGAAGGGACCTTAAAGCCCACCCAGTTCCACCCCCTGCCATGGGCAGGGACACCTCCCACTATCCCAGGTTGCTCCAAGCCCCGTCCAACCTGGCCTTGGACACTCCCAGGGATGGGGCAACCACAGCTTCTCTGGGCAACCTGTGCCAGTGCCTCCCCACCCTCCCAATATCCAATCTAAACCTCCTTCCAGGAGGTGAAAAGCATCCTGGGTTTGCACCTTTAATTCTTGCTTCTGTTGCAGGTTGTGGATAACACTCACCTGGGCACGAGCAATCAATCACCCTGGCAGAGGTTTTGCACCAAAACACGTTCTAAGGAGACAAGTGCATTGAATATTGTAAAAGCAATGGCCTTAAAAATGGTTCCATAGTGTTCTTGTGCTGTTTTCAATCTGCCAAGGAGAAATGGCATTTTTATTTAAAAATATATTTTGCAATAGTCCTGCTGGTGTCATCATCATCATCTGCACAAATTTCAGCTGACAGTTTGAAGTCAAATGGCACCTGAGAGACACTTATATTTGTCCATATGAGAGAAAATAATACATGTTCACAGCTGGATTTTACAATGATTTCTATCTGTCAGGGCATTATTTTCACCACCAGTAGCAGACCAATGCTACAGAGACACTCCTTTATGCACTTTATCAAATGCAGTCTTCCTGAAGCACTTTTTCCTTTTGATAAACCTGTGTTCCAGGCTGAAGTAATCCAGGCTAACATTAATATATCTTATTTATGTACTTGTGAAATATCTTCAGTTACTTTATAGAACAGTTTTTTAAGCTGATGTGGAGGTGTATAACTGGCCTAAGAAGCTTTTAGCAGAAGATACCAGTTTCTTGCTCTGAATTCTTACAGAACTCTTTAACTCCACGTCTCATTATGCAGATTAATAACACTGAATGCATGAATATATTTGTGTTTGTTTTATTTCGTAGATGTTTGGTATTCTGTCTGTTTTGTCTTAGTTTAAGGGATGGATGTAGATCATGGCCAGGTGGTGAGCAGGATATAAAGCCTTGAAGAGTTGAGTATCATGGATTATTGAGTGAGAGTAAAAAGTAGAGCAGATTTTTTTGGGAATAATTCTGCAAAATGTGTGTGGGCACTCCAGAACACCTTGGAACACTGTGGGGTGAGACCTTGAAAGACTCTGGGCTGTGCACTTTAAAGCTGATACTCCTCTCATTAACCCTCCTGCCTGAACCTGAATAAACTAAAAGAGGCAGAAAGATGAAATACGAGTTTTTTTTAATGGGAAACTGCCTCTTGTTGGTGGGGTATTTGTTGGGAGAATGGGGGGACGGAAAGAAAAAGGAAAAGGTAGATTAGGAAGGACCAAATTGCAGGAAAAAAGTTGAGGTTGAACCTTTTCACTTACCTTCTCCCAGGTATCTCAGTTATGCCTTGGGGATAAGAGGAGAAAACTGGAGAAAATAAATGGGTTTGGCTCTCTGCCAAGTTTATTTTTATCCCTAAATTGTGACTGTTGGGTATTTTTCCTCCAGCTCTTTATTATCTTCTCTACTAAAATATTTTGAGTTTCTCTTTGGGAACAGGATAATTGATTAGGAAGAGGCAGGAGGGAGGTGGCTGCAGTCCCAGCACAGTCACAGCTGATCACTGCACTCTGAACAAGAGAGCTGAAAGGCATTTTTGTTTTTCACAAGGGTTTACCAAGTACCTTCTCCTAAATGAGTGCAAGAGTTCCAAATGAAATTTGTCACTAATTACTGCTTCCACCTATAAACGGGAGTACATTCCTTTGAAAATTTACTCTTGGGTTTTTCCATTAGTTTCCCTTAGTTTATGTCCCTAATATTTAACATTCAGAAGAAATCAAATTTATTTGAGTTGAGCAATAAGCTAAACTGTGGTCTTTTTACCCTCAAAATTACTATAGGCAGGAAGCAATTTAAAATACTTTCAACTGTTGAAAAAGCACAACAGAGTTGGAAATGCTCTCAGCAATTAAATGTAAAGTTCTAGGGAGGTGATTAAAAGAACAATTTGTCACTTGAAATGGATATGGCTGATGGGTATGTATTTAAATATTGCTTCCTAAAGCAGTTTCTTACTTTTCCCTGCACTTCCAGAGTGGGAACAGGCTGATCAGAGCCAGGACACTCTGAATGACACAGAGAGTCTGAAACAATTAGTGCAGAAATGTGATAAAGAGGAGCTAATCCATCCCCTTCCAGCACAGCTACGGGGGAAGGGAAATCGGGGTTTTTATTCAGCACTGGGACCCAAAGGCAGAAAAGCATTTTGTTAGACTTTCTCATTAGCATCTGGACTTCCTTGGGAGCGCCAAGGAACATTTAACCTGCCAGTTAAGGAGCAGTTTTATATTAAAAGGTCATGTTCAGTTTGAAACCCAGCCCTGGCTAATGGTCGAATCCCTCGTGTGGCAGGAGAACAGGCAGCAGGCAGGGCCCTGCTGCCCAGAGCTTTTCCAGGGAATGTGCCCTTTGGAATTGTGCTTACCAGGAGGGGGCTTTTGTGGTATTAATAGAGAAGTACCACTGCCAGTCTCAAACATCTGTTTCCCAAGGATGAGCTTAGAAATGTTTAGGTTTTAATTACAGTGGTGAGCTTTGGTTTTGACGCTGCTTTGAAAGACTTAGAAAAGCTCTTATTAAATTATTAAATAGAATGACTTGCCTTCAATGGGCTGTTTTACATCCCTGTGGCAGCTGTGCAAAGGTGACAGATCAGTGTGTGTGCAGTTACTACTTGGCCAGTCCTGTGGTTGTGCTGTAGGCTGGGGGACAGCAGAGAAAAACACAATTTCCTGCGTTTCAAGAACTGCCTCTGTTTTTACATCGCACCAGCTCATTTCCAGATCACAAAACGAGTGGACTCTCACCGTATTCCATTTAAAAATGAAAATTAGGTTTTAGCCTGAAGTAGGAACCTTGCAACTTCAGCTGAAACATTTCAATATTCTCATTAAATGTGTAGATTGAAATTGCGAGATATCGCGTGTGTGTCACACTGCTCTCATTGTTTTGGGCTGTTCCCTACACAGGAGTTGCATGCCTGATTACCTGCACAGCAGGCTGAAAATTGATCTTTTCTATTTTAGCTATAAAATAATTCACCTTTTGTGCCAAAACAATTAATGTTATACATTAGTTTCAAATCAGAGTGTTTCCATTATGCTCCGGAATGAAATTAATTTCTCAGGATACGTTCTGCAGTTTTTTGGGACCAGCCTGAGATTCCCATCGTGCAATTTGCATCTTGCATAAACAAAAATATCTTCAGCCAAAAGAAGAGAGTTGCTCCGAAGAGCTTGGGGGGAATTTCAGAAGTTGGGAAAACTTTGCAGTATTTGAACCAGATACTCTTGTCCCACCTTACTCCTGGTGGCCAGAATTCAAGCCATATTGTAGAGGTTTTATACCTGTCATTGTTTTTACATAGAAAGCATGAACAAAAATAAATTAACAACCTACAGTTTACAGATAGTTTGTACTCTGGAGTGTGACTGCAGTTAAAGACTTCTTTGGTATTGGTGATGGAACTACTTGAATGCAAACAGTCCAGGACTCCCACTGGAAATCCAGATCTGAGGGTTCTTTTGGTTTGTTTTTCCCAGCTGAACATACTTAGGACAGTTGGGCATTTAATGTGCTCAAGAATATACCCCAAACCCCTGACATGATGTACAGTTTATTTCAAATGAAGTAAACACTGTGAAGTGTTTTTTCAATGCCAAAGCATCATCATTCCTGACAGTGGCAACCAAAGGCATTTTAAGATCCAGTTTACACATATGCTTGGGGATCCCATACTGGAGCACATAAACACCTACAGTGCCCAAGATTTTTATTTGGAAAGCAACTTTTAAGGTTTGCCAAAAAAATAAGAGTTGGTCTTTATTTTATGGCAGAGATAAAGGATTACCAAGAGCAGCCTGGTGTTGGTGGCTTGCCCAGGGAAGGATGGACTACTCAGGGTCAACTCAGTGGAGTAAAGTAGCTGCAGGTGGCCAAAGTAAGAAAGGAAAAGTAGTTAAGGAGAAGTTTGAAGGGAGTTTAATGCACTTTTACCTTGTGCAGATTATTTTACTAGTTCTAAATAATTTGTTTGCACTTTCCTGGAGGTTCCTGTGCAGACACACAGAGCTGTAGCAGTGACAAATTGACATTTCTGTGGGTGAGTGCCCCCAAAACCCCACGTGAATTCTCAGAGTCTGTGCCCTGAGTGCTCCCTCCCTCCTGAGTGAAGCTCATCCACAGAACAAGAGGCTTTGCTCTATTTTCTGCCATTTCATCACAGTTCGAGCTGAAACTGGGCCAAATGATGAGCTAATTGGTTTCTTCCTTAATTATGGAATCTGTCATTATCCTCTCAAAATCAGTGTTACTTTGCCATTACTTTTAACTCTGAGGTAGATAATTCAAAATAGCTGCTTCTGTGTCTTTAATTGCAGTTTCTGTCATTGCTCAATTCTGTCTGATTAGTCTCTTCCAAACAGTTTTTCAGAAGCCACATCCCATTCCATGGATTGGGCAGAGCTCCAGTTGGAGCCAGAAAATCCCAGGATATTTCAGCTTCCCCCATGTATCTCTGTTACAGAATATCATAATATCAGAATTTGAGAACTGCATGAAATAATAAAGATTTGGTTATCAGTGATTGACATGAAATTTTGAGTTGGTATTTTTGGGGTTTTTTTAAAACCTCTGAGTATTCTTCACTCAGCTTGATGCACTCAAAAAATCAAGAATTTTCACTCCTTATCAGGTTTATTTATGGAAACATCCACTTGACCAATTCAAATCAAGTCAGTTTTCTGAACCTTTCTGATTCTGAAATCTGTTTCAGAAGAATATTGTTCACATCATTTACTTCTGGCTATTTTAGAAATCTCATTTAGGTGTGAATTATGGGGCTGGTGGATATACATTAAACAGGTGTAGAGGAGTGATGGTCTAGAACAAAAGGAGCAAGAGACACTCAGGATTTGTGCATTTGGTGAGGAAAATAAACTATGAATTGGCCCTTTCAGTCATAGGCCTATTTGCCTTTTTTTTTCTTTCCCAAAAGACTACTTCTTTGCAAACTTCCAGAATTCAGTTACAGTTTTGGATTTCCACAGCTACCGTTGTCTCTTCATTTCTGTTTGCAAGAAATAAAATCCCCCTGGTTCCATAAATGGTTGCAGTCTCTCTTAGAGGAAATATATAGTATAATTAAAAGCAATATTTTTTAAAGGATGTACATGAACTTAAAGCCTTGACTCTAGTTAAAAACTACTAAATGTGTAGGGCTTACCCCCTTATTTCCTTTAGCAACATTAATTTGGGTTTTTTAAGGCTCACAGAAATGACCATGGTCGATCTCAAGGGCCATGCTGATTTAATTGTTGAGTTGTGTAAAAAAAAAATTAAGTTTAAAGCTGGCAGGTAATTTTATAAACATTTTTTAATTGAGCACTTCAGTGCACAAAAGCCTAGAACAGTGTGAACATGCTGAGTGTGTTGTGGTTTGTAGATTGCACAGTAAATAATAATCAAATAATGCAAAATAAAGAGAAGCCGCCAAGCAAGACGTAGTAAACAAATAAAAATTTGAGTAATAACTGTAATTTCCAATACCTTATCCATGTATGGGCCCCAAATAAGGAAAAAATGCATTGGAAAGCAAAGGCTCAGATCTCCGAGGAAGCCCAGGAGAGACATATTACTTCCATTTATAACAGAAAATCAACTGGAAACTTGTAATTGACAGGAAGGGAGTGAGTTTGGGTCCCTTGAGGTGCCCTCGGATCAGCAACAGGCAAATGGTGTAAACATAATAAATCACACAACAAGTTGGTTTCATACGATATTTTTTTTTCCCCCCTGGAAAATAAGGATACGATTTTGTAAAGGACAATAAATATAAAATGAGGTATTGGCTGGAAAGAAACACCCTGCTCCTTTTTTAAGAGAGTCGATGAAAATATATGTTGAATGGGAAATGAGGTTTCCAGGAGTGTTTATTCATAGGCTGCTGAAGGATCCAATTAAACTGGAATACACTTTGTGTGGCTTTCATAATCATAATGACTGATTTCAATGGGTTTACTCTTGACTTAACCCAATATAATAGGAATGAAATGAAGCTGCTTATTTTCCTGCTGTATATCCAGAGCTGTCCATCCCCTTTGACTGTTTTGAACAACATCTTTTTTCTTTTTCTCCTTTTATTTTTTTCAGCATAAAATAATACTTTGAGCAAGGAAACACAAGTAGCTCAATAAATACCAGAGCCAGTGAAGCCTGGCATCACCCACTGCTGTGTCTTATGGATGTCTGAGTTTGATGCAGAGCTGAAAATGTTTTTTTTTTCCCTTACAGTTCCTGAATTGGTACCTAATTTGGTGTGCAGCCTCTCCCTCAGCCTTGTGATCACTCTCTCCATCCAGCTCTTCTGTAGAAACAGAATTATACTTTATTTTCTAGTCTTTCCCATTTAGTAAGACCATACACTCCTTAGTGTCTAAGACATCCTAGTCACCTTCAGGCTCCTCAGCTGTACGCTTTTTGTTTTTCCTTTTTTTAAAATCAGCTTTAATTTTATTTTTTTTCTGTTGGAAGTGGCTGATGGAGGGAGCAGAACCAAACCACAGCCAGACCCATCCAGCTCCCACCTCCCTGCTGTCAGTGCTCACTCAGCCCTCTCAGTTCATCAGCAAACCATTGACACGGTGGGATTTGTGCTGGACTTGGGGAGGGAGAAGAGTTACACAGAATATTTTTTTTCTGAACTGTAGGAATATTCTTTGACAAATCTCAAAAATCTTACTAAGTCAAGCTTGATCATAAGGTTTTGCTTCCCACTGCACAAACTCTCCTGTTGTTTCTTGTTAGCTTCCCTTTCCCTAAATTATTTACACCTCTGGAGTGATGTAGGAAGGAATTTTAGTGAAAACCTTTGTTTCACCTGCTGCAAGTGATGATCTTCAAGGTCTTTAACAACCTAAACAGTTCTGTGGTTCTGTGTCTGTTCTCAATAAGAAGTATTTCTAACCATGACAGAAGTTTAACTCCTGAGAAGAGCTCTGAGGCTGTTAATTGTTGGTACACACCACTCCTGCAAAATTATCTTAATGAAAGAAGTTTAAATATTGATAGAAGAAAATTAAATGCAATTATGACGAGCCATTTCATTTGGTGCCCTTTTTCTGCATTAACCAGCCCATAAATATTTTAATCATTTCATTTATTCAGTGTTTTTTTTTCATCTGCACAACCTTCCCTTGTGTTAAATTGTCCTGTTGCACAATTGGCTTTAGAATCCTGGCTGCACATTGATACTCAGCTGGCAGGGTTCAGAAAATGTCAACTCTCCATTTCATGACTTCATCCCAAATTTATGCACCTTCAAATTAAACCTGTGCAAAAAGGGATGATCTTCATTTTCTAGGGGCAGCACAAATGCTACAGATACTTCAACATGACGACAGGTCAGTCAAGCTCTAATTGTCCCTAATTAGCACTTCCAGGAGCTGTAATCTTTGTATAAACTTTCAGCTGGGTGGCACGTGGGTGAAAAATTATTTCTTGCCTAGAAACACCATTAAAAATTAATTTCCTTTGATACTGTAGGATATGAATGAGACAAACACGTGGCCTTGCACAGGAAGGGGCTTTGCCAATTAAAATTGGACACACAGAGCTCAGAGTGTTCAGGAAAAAAACAAATTTAGTGGAGTTTTTGCCAGATCTCTCAGTTTGTTTCTTGAAATGTGCAGGTTTTTTATTTTCCATTCAGATGATCCTAATGAATGGTAGCAAGGGCTACTTTGCCATATCATACAGAGAATTTTTTAATGGAGTGTTTATGGATTTTTGTATGAAAAAATGGTTTTGCTGTGGGATGGAGCCCTGCTGGGAATTCAGGCTTCTTTTGGCATTCCTTTCACATGGACACTCCTGTCCTGTTTCTACCTGCTAAGTATGGACCTGAGTTGTTGGGTAGCTACTGAACAAATAATCTTGTTTTTTAGCAAAGTTTGCTCTCGTTTTTGCTGTCTGCTCCTATTTCCTTACATGTATTAAGTCTTTTAAAAAAATAGATTAAAAAAAAAAAAGATTTAGAAGAAAACCCTACCCTTGTGTAAAATGCTTGGAATTTTTGTCACCTTCAGCTGGGGGAGATAAAGATTCGGTGGAAAAAATGGGGTTTCTGTCTGGTTTCTGGCACTTTGGCAAATTTATTTTTCTCAGTCATTGGCTCTCTGGTCCTGTTTGTGACATATTAAAGTATATATTATGTATGTTACTATATACATTACAATATGAATATTACTATATATATGTATGCATAGTATATATTATATATTTTATTATATATAGTATATTTTATTGTATTATTTTATATTATATACTTTATTATATATTATATTTATTATATATTATATTACTATATTATATATATACACATATAGGTAATATATGTGTTTATAATACAATATTAGAAAATACAGTCTCTATTACTATATATATTATATATATTATATTTTATATATTTTATTATATATAATATATTTGATTATGTTATTTTATATTGTATATTTTATTACTATATATTATATATTATGTTATATTTATTGTATTATTATATAATATATATACACATATATGTAATATATGTGTATATAATACAATGTTAGAAAATACAGTCTATATATCACTATATTTATATAAATATATATTGTATATTTTATTTTATATATTTTATTATATTATTTTATATAATATATTTTATTATATATTTTATATTATGTTATATTTATTATATAATATTTTAGAATATATATACACATATATATAATATATGTGTATAAAATAAAATATTAGAAAATACAGTCATAAATTGATTTTTGAGGGGAAAAAATATGAAAAGCATTCTCAAACATCTTTGCTTTTCTTTCTTACCAACTAGAACTGTCCTTTGCTTGGATCTTCAATGAGTATCCCTCGTTTGTCCAAGAGGACAGCCGGAGGTTTGTGTCCCAGGAGACAGGACACCTCTACATAGCCAAGGTGGAGCCGTCGGACGTGGGGAATTACACGTGTGTGGTGACCAGCTCCGTGACCAACAGCCAAGTGCTGGGCTCGCCCACCCCCCTGGTGCTGCGCACGGATGGTAGGAATTCCTCCAACTGGGAATGCTGACACGTCCGGGTGTCACTCAGTGGTTTTGTCTCTCACGTCTGTTGTCAGAATGCTGAGGGATTTGTACACAAATATCTTCGGTTGCCTGCCCGCAGAACGAACCAGGTTGGAAAAGGCCTCTGAGATCAGCGAGCCCAACCTGTGACCCAACCCCACCCTGTCACCAGAGCATGGCACTGATGCCACATCCATCCTGTCCTTAAACACCTCCAGGGCAGTGACTCCCCCACCTTCCAGGGCAGCCCCTTCCAGTGTCTGATCACTCTCTCTGCAAAGAATTTCTTCTGATGTCCAACCTAAACCTCCCCTGGTACGCTCAAGGCTGTACCCTCTTGTCCTACTGCTGGTTCCTGGGAGCAGAGCCCGACCCCCACCTGGCTCCCCCCTCCTGTCAGGGAGTTGCAGAGAGTGATGAGGTCTCCCCTGAGCCTCCTCCTCTCTAGGCTGAGCCCCCCCAGCTCCCCCAGCCTCTCCTCACAGCACTTGTGCTCCAGACCCTTCCCCAGCCTCGTTGCCCTTCTCTGGACCTGCTCCAGACCCTCAATGTCCTTCCTAAATTGAGGGGCCCAGAATTGGGCACAGCACTCGAGGTGTGACCTCACCGGTGCCAAGTACAGGGGCAGAATCACTGCCCTGCTCCTGCTGCCACACTATTCCTGCTCCTCTTCCTAAGCCTGACATTGATTTCCCTGGCAGGTCCCTTCATAGGTGGAATGTGAGAGAAATAAACTTGGTTTTGAATTTCATTTGATGTAACACCGAGAAAAGAAAAAAGGCTTAAAAGATTTAAAACCACCTTTCTCAATTGTCTCCTGTAGGTGTGATGGGAGAATATGAACCCAAAATAGAAGTTCAGTTTCCTGAGACCCTTCCTGCAGCTAAAGGCTCAACTGTGAGGCTGGAATGCTTTGCACTGGGAAAGTAAGTTTTCAACTTCACTCTTACTGAAAGTTGAAGCACTTTAGGGTTCACCTGCACAGGGGATGTGGAGGTCTGGCAGTTGTTTTGGTGGTGTTTTCCAAATATCATATTTGGATCTTTACAGTTACTGCCTTGAAATATGAGAGTTAAGAGTTGTGGAGTAATTTTGTTTAGAATTAAAATGTGTGTGTTGGCAGCACAGGAATTTACATTTCATTTCAAATTAACTTGAATAAGATCAGTGTGGGTTTGCTTATGACCTCTCACCCGGGTCTGCCTTCTCTGTGCAGAAGCAAATGGAGTTGAAGTCTGTGAGAATGTTGCCTGAATTTTCCTGTTAAATGTCCTTGATGCTTTCATAATATTGTTCTTCCTTTATAACCAAGATAAAGTTTAAAATTCATTCCTTCTCTGAATGATACTTCACACACAACTGATATCTTTTCTCTTTCACAGATGATCTGAGAATGCATTTATGGTTCTGTAAATGTATTTACTTACCACTTTGTGGTTTGTTCGCAGACAGCTTTGTCAGGTGCTCATATCAGATTGATAACTCGATCACACACTATTGCTTTGGTTCCCCAGCGAGGGAAAGGAAAGTTCCAAAATCAGAGAATAAATAAATGGCTGTTGGAGGATGGGAATTTCAAAAGACTTGCATTTATTCTGCCTTTGTGGAAGTCACTGGCAGATGTCACCCATCTTTGGGGGAGGCCAGTGCTAATTTAAAGACATTTTTACAGCTACTGGACATTCACTCAGATATTCATGAAAAATTTGGTCCCACAAATACAATGTATGGAACAGCACAGTGTATGAAATCAGGTGCCACAGTGTCTGACCATCTGTCCTGTGCAGTGTGGCTGCTGCTTTAACACAAGCCTTTAGTCACTTCTGAGTTTAGTTTAGTTTAAGTATCTCATTATGACAATCAAAGACTTTAGGCAAAGCTGTTTAAAATCCCATTACTCTCTCTTTAGCCCTGTGCCTCAGATTAACTGGAGAAGAACTGATGGTCTGCCGTTCCCAAGCAAAATAAAGCTGAGGAAATCCAATGGCATGATTGAAATCCCTAATTTCCAGCAGGAGGATGCAGGACTGTATGAATGTATAACTGAAAACTCAAGGGGAAAAAACATTGCAAGAGGACGCCTCACTTACTATGGTAGGAAACTTCTGTGCTCCCTCTCTCCCACTCTTCTTTAACCATGAAATATAAACTTCTCTGGGCTTTACAGCTTCTGCAGTACCATCAGGCATTTGTGCTTAAAAATCCGTGGCATATTAAGTACTCACAGAAAATGAGAACTTCTGCACCAGCTCCTTGCATAAGATTTCTAAGGAATGTCTTAAGGCTCAAAAGGGTTGCCCAGAGTGGTGTAGAGAGTGCTTGTGCTTATTTTTCTGTGATGGAAAGACTTTTTTTTAAACATTTCATACTGGTCCATTGGTGAAACCTTCAATTTTCAGTCAGCTGGATTAATTTGGGGGATCATTGAGGCCTCACATTTATAGGAAATACAAATTTTATCTTGCTTTATGAAAAGATTACTGATGGATATTCTCCATCCTGTGCTTTCAAAGCAGCCAATTTTATTTTAAAATGAGTAAATAAATGAGAGAATATAATCCAGTATAGGAAATGAAATAATATGAGATTTAATAGCTGGAAAAAAGACAGAGTCTCTTGTGTATTTAAGGCTGTAGAGTGAAATGAGTATCAGCAAAGCACACTGGTGGTGGTGTAAAGAGAGAGTTGATTTACAACAAAATGGTATTTGACAGTTTTTGTTAAAGCCAGATCTCAGCAAATATAATTTTGTTTAGGTAAATGGCAGTTTAAACAGTGTTTCTGACTGTGCTTTGGAATGTTTTCCTCGTGTAGGAACATTTGAGCAAAGAGATGGTTTTTTTTAGTTGTATAAAAGGCCCAGAGCTGCTCTGCAACTTGGAGCAAGGGGTGTTTGTTTGCTGTTTCTGTGTGGGGACCTGCTGGTAACTGGAACACACGGGGCTGCACTGGAGATTTTAGTCAGTGAAGATTTTAGTTCAAAGCACAACAGATTTTATAAAGAAGAAGGAAAAGAGATTTCTCCCCCTGCCAACTTCCAGGTTAATAGTTACACTGAAGGAATGCCCCATTGCTGGAAATGCCCAAGGTCAGGTTGGACAGGAGACTTGGAGCAACGTGAATTTTCCATATACTGGTTGTAATGAAACAACTTTTATAGAAATCCTATGGATAACATGGAGCAAAAGATCCAAGCTGCTTCATCTGCCAGTGTCATCTGTCATTCCAAACTTGACTCTGTGCATTTGACTTTATAATGACCTTATTGCTGCCTGAAACTTTGAGTCAGGTTGTGTTTTGTACATCAGTTTGTGTCACCATTCCTATGCCAGTTTTAAATCAGGGCAGTTGTACAATACATCAATGTAAACAAGATATAAAATAGAGGACATTTGTTCATTAGTCCTTGTGATTACAACAGTGGGCATTCCTGAGTTATCTGACCTGCTTCCCAAGTTCTGTTCTGCTCATTAAAAGGACACAGAGCTGAGATCAAGGGTGTTGCTGATCAATAAAAGCAACTGAGTCGCGGTTTCGTGACAAGTAAATCAGTGTGAACGTTTTCATTGCAGATCTAGAAGAGGATCTGAACCCTGGAATAGAGTTCATATTCCAGTACAAATGTCTGCCCATGTTAGAGTCATCCCTAATATGGATGTTTATCTTAAAAAGAATAATGAGACCTGTGATGGCAGTAATGGCACTCCGACTGTTTCATTTCATTTGTTCTGCTTCATGAAACCCATTGTGCAGAATTAAATAGATTTAAGTAATCTTTCTTGTTTTGTTACTTGCTTTTGTTGTTACAGATAGAATGCCAACAAGTCTGGATTCAGGATCATTTTAACTCTGTTTGATAATTTGAAGGATTTTAATGCTGTTCGTAGATTAATGATGTTCTATAAATAAAGATAATTTCTTCTGGTGGATTGCCACTGTGCCTGATACCAAAACCCAAAAATCTGCCTGGTAAAGAAATCTAACCACATCCCACTCAGTCTTCCAATAAAAGATCAATATTTAAGGGAGTTGTTCTAAAAGCAGATGAGGATTTGGGGGTAACTAATGCAATATACTGAAGACATAGAGGAAAAAATACCCATCTGCTAGAGAGTACCACTGTTGTCAAAAATGACACAAATCTGGTGTTGGTAGTGGATGGTGAGTGCTGTTGGTTTGTAGAAGTTAATGGTGTGTCTGCTAATCATGTATAGAAAAATATAAGCATTACAAATGGACAAATGTCTTTTTGTTTCAGTAGTGACAACATTTGTTCTCCTCTCAGCATGTTTCTGGCTCACTCAAAAAAAGAGTGTAAGAGGAAGTGGGGTTAATGTTTTCCAAGTTGTCATAGTGAAATAGGGTGAAAAATAAGTCTTTGGGGGGGGAGATATTGACAAAAATTTGATGGCTGAAAAATAGAAGGTTTTCCTTTCTTTGCAGATTTTAAAGATTCTTTATAAATGATAAAGTTAATCCTAAACAAAAGCTTGAAACATTCATTGCTGTGTTATGAAGCAAAACACTCCTGTTCTCCTGGTTGGTTTTATTAGCTGAAACTGTGAAAATTTGAAATCTGAAAATCAGGTTTTCCAATGCATAAATTGTTTGGTTAAAAACCCCTCACACTTACGTTTTCTGTGGTATCCTGCCTCTTTGTCCAATAATGAATTAGAGTCTTGAAGCCACAAAGCACCTGAATATAGACTCAACTTTAATCATCTCCATAGTCATTTTCTCAAGAATGCTTATTTGTAAGTTTGGTTTAGAAATTCTGTGCACATCTGTAACTGTCTTCCTGAAAAAATTAAATGAGTCTGGGTTTTTTTGAATATATTGTGGGTTTTAAATATAACTCTCAACCCATAGTTGATATTGATAATTAAAATAGATACTCTAAAGCAGGTATTCTGGGTTCTTTCATAACAATCACAGGCTGTTAATCTTCCTTTTTTTTCTTATGAAGGATTTTATCAAGAGAAGCCCAACACTGAGTGTTCATTTTTTTGTCCTTTTTACAGTTCCAGCATTTAATGCCAGTTTTTTCCTCAGGGGATTTCAGATTGTGCTAAAAATAGGACAAGATTATCTAACTTTGATTGAATATGAAACCTGAATATATAAATAATTTGCCTTCACTTTATTAGTGTGTTCATTTGCCATCATTTTTAGTCCTTTCCATGAGAGGTAATGGAAGAAGAAAGAATCCACGGAGACATTCCATGGCACAGAAAAATGAG
>NW_020897809.1:14275628-14308887 GCF_003984885.1 Neopelma chrysocephalum | reverse complement strand
CATTCTTCTGATAACACAGTTGTAGGAAAGTAAGAGCGGCTGTAATTAGATCCACATTCCTGGGGATTGCCGGAGTCCCTCAAGGTCTGTGGGTATAAAGCTCAGTCACTTCCCTGCTCCGTGGGGTCTGCAGGAGGCAGGTGGCTTCCTTTCCCTCAAGGCAGAGGGACCAGAGAAATCCCAAACAGATACAGAAATTGGGGTCACAGGAGAAATATGATGCAACTTATCCTCCTATATCCCTCTCCAAATCCAGGTCTGAGTAACTCCCATGTGTGGGATGTGCAGTGATTTGTGCTGCTCCACTCCTGAGCCCAGCTGCAGGGGCTACAGCAGAATTCCTGGGTGTCAATGCCCTGGATTTGGTCCTGAGACAGGCTGTAAAGGCAAAGCTTTGAGATAAAGAAGGAAATGCAAGTAGTGAAATGCTGTGAGGTGCTTGCCAAAACCTTAAAGTTACGGTTTGGCTTTTAATTTTTAATTTTTTATTTATTTAAAGAGCACAGTGCAACACAGGCAACAAGCCCTTCAGGAAAGGTCTTGCATTTATTCCACTTCCCATGAGCCAAACCTCCCAGTGTCACTTCATATGACAATCTGAGGGTATGATATTATTTGCATGTAGTGTGTGTGTGTATATATATATATGCAGGCACAATAGTTCTGTGCTGGTCTGTTACTAAAAGGTAGTAAAGATTATTTGTGTGCATCACTTGCGATAGTTGATGGTGAAGAGGCCCAGATGCTGCAGCCATTCTTACAGTAGACATATATTTCAGCTTTTTCATGCAGCAGAGTGTCCTTGCTGCAAAGGTCATGAGTTGTTCTGCAAGTATCTGCTCCTGAGAGGTAAACTATAGTTTAATTAATGTGAAACAACTTATTTGTCTGTACATAACTTTGAAAGCACTGTTCAATTTTGTTTAATTGCTCTTAGTTTTAGAGGGGGAGAAGACAATCCTCTTCATGTTTTAAAAAGTGAAAAGATAATGTGCATTTGTTTGTCACATCAGTGTTGGATCTTTACTCAGTCTTTACTCAGGCTGTCACCTAAATTAAGGGAAATTTTCCAAGCAAAGTGTAACTTTACCATCATTATGCTCAGGTAGGAGTAAACGTACCTATTTCAGATACTTGCTTTGAAAATTCAAGAACTAAGTCTAGTACTAAGTACTGCATCTCTTCAGATAATTTTTGGGAAGTTGAGACTTGTCAGCTTGTTGTGGTTTGTGAGTAATGTTGATACTTCAAACCTTCTAGTAAATGCCAATATAGTTGTTTCTTAAGCGTGAGTGTGGTTAGAAAGCTTGGAAAAGGCTGAGTTGGGGGTTTGATTTTTGTCATTTAGATGTATTCTTTGTGCACATGAACAGTTCAATGTTACAGAAAGTAAACAGATAAGAACATTTTTGGGATAAAAAATGGTTAATACTTATTTCTGTAGCCATTCATTCTTTCAAAGTTTAGAAGTGGTTGCAACTTTCTGTTCAAGTTGTTCTGCTCAAGTGATAACTTACTTTGATATAATAGTGGTGTATTTGGGTTGAAGCATTCTTTTTGGAGGTGGCAAAAAAAATCATTACATAAAAAGGCCAACTGGAAAAAAATTAGGGTCTTAGACACATTGAGTGTTCAAAAACATAAAGGAAAGAAGGGATCTTTCTGCTCTTAGGACTCCCAAATTCTGCAGCAGAAGCCAGAGCGTGTCAAACTATGGTAGCCCAAGTGGGAATGAGCCTTGTTTCTCTCCTTTTTTCCTTCCTAGTTCGGATTCTGAAAGGGAAGATGACTAGTACCCGCTGCAAAGTATTATTGGATTCACTTTTTTCCTTATTTCTAGAAGGCAATGCAAGCTTCCTGCTGCCACAGCTGGAAAAGAATTCACAACACTCATGAGGAGAGCTGCTTTGACACACAGCGTGACTAGGATATGGATGGATGGCTGTACAGGCAGGAAAGGAGTCTGGAGGGATGATCTACAAGGGCATGTAGTGATAGGACAAGGGGGAATTGCTTATAACAGAAAGATATAAATTAGATACAAGGAAGAAATTCTTCCCTGTGAGGGTGGCGAGGCCCTGACACAGAGAAACTGTGCCTGCCTCATCCCTGGAACTGCATGGACTTAAAGGTCCCTTCTAACCCAAACCATTCTGTGATTGTATAATCTGTGCTAGGGATGTTAGGTAGCCCTTGAGTGTGTTTTTGGTGGGCAGGGAAACTTGGAGCAAGTTTTGGATAGTGCAGCTGCTTCACTCAATTGTGGTTCCTATGGTTATAGTTTGCTGTGGTTAAAAATGCACTGCTCAACTTGCTTTGCTTGGCTTTTTAGTAAAGGCCTTGTAACCAGTGTATCCTGGCTGTAGTGGCAGCGTGGGCCTTACTTGAAGGATCTTATTACTCCAATTATTATTACTATTAGTATGCCAGTTGCTTAAATTACCTTGTTTTTATCCTTTTCCTAAGCTTGCTGCCCATGTGAGTGAAACAGTCAGATCAGGAACTGGAAAACTGTTTGTTGAGTTATTTGCATTATTTTTAATAAATCTCTTCTGGTAGCACAGGAGATCTTGGAACATGCTCAGTGTTGACCAAAGTCTGAGCATCTTTCTGCTCCCTTCCTGGTGCAGGAGGGACCCCGTGAGCAGGGCTGGTCCCCTTTCCTCAGGTCGCTGCCTCCTTCCCGCTCTCTTCCAGTTTTGGCTTTGCCCTCACCAGTGAGCCATCCTGGCATGTAAGAGGGAATATGTAAATATGAGGTTTGGAGAAGTTGTGGTAGTAATGTCAGTGGCTGGCCAGAAAATGATAAAACTTAGTAAATTCAGTGTGCTGTCACAGGCACTGATAAGGAGAGGAAGAGCACAGGGTGAAGTGTCTCCACAGGAGTGCTTTAAGCCTGGTTCTTTTGGCATTCCAGCCTTCTCTAGGGAAATACAGTGTACATATTTATATGGGGTTTTTTATTTTAGTTGAAGTTTCTATTTTAAAATTTGTATCTTGGTTCAAGCAGTGCAGCACTCCTCCAACAGGAAGGGCAGCTTGGTTGGACACCAGGCTTGGAAAGAACATCACAGGCAGCACATCAGAGTCGAGCAAAGTAGGAAAAACCCTCAGATTTGTGAATTGGGATTTCCCGTGAATGGCTCGGGTTTCTGACTTAGCTGGTTGTGTAAACAGCGAATAACTGTAAGTCTGGGCAGAAGTGGCAGCTTCAAGCAGTGAGGTTAATCACGTATAATCATGTAGGGAGATGGTATCTGCCCTCTCTTTGAAGATTTCTTGACATTTTATCTTTTTTTGCAGTGGGTGGGGAGCAGGTTGCTTGACACAAGTTACTGTTGTCAGCTTTTAGTGTGGCTGCATCAATCTGAAAATCTTTTCTATGTAACCAAACAACTTCTTTTAACTCATGCAGACAGAAATTGCTGTGTACTGGATTTTAGGGATGCTCACTATCTTCACTGTTCCGTGGAACAGGTAACTGCATTATCTGATCTGCAGAATGTTTCAGCATCACACTTATTTAAAGCTGAAGACCACATCATCTTTGTTGGCTCAGACACGTATGCAGATTGCAGCATAAAATGAGTTAGAGTTTCTGTGTTGGGTGAAAAAACCACAGTGGTGTTGAGATGGGTCAGGGGCCTGATTACAACCTGTTGCATAGACCTTGTGGTGTGGTATGCATATAACTGTGGTAGTGAAATGAAATATTTGTGTATATCTGGCTTCAGTAGTAACTTGGTACCATTATACAGGAAACCAGTACCCAGAGATGCTCGTTAGATATTCGGATTTTCTTGTGACAGGGAATAGAAATTCTCTGGGTCTTCCATTGTCTGTATCATCTTTAAGTGCAGATGTTACATGTGAGCAATTAGTGGTTTGTACTTTTTTTTTTTTACCGTGTGAAACCACTAAACAGCTTCTTGAAGTCTCTCTAGATGTTTGCAGTAAAAGCTGGGTGTGGGTACAGAGCTCTGCAGCAGAAACCCTTGAGGTTCTGTGTGCCACTTATAGACTATTTGGGTACAGCTTTCATTGGCTGTTTAGTCTGATCTATGTACAGAATTTGAATCATATTTATGAGCATTTAACAGCTCTGGACAAGCCTGAGCAACTGTTCCAATTAGTATTTGGTTCATTAGGGACAACTAATGGAGTTGATTACCTGCTTTTTTTTTCCCCCCCCCCACAAGCTGTGTGGACACAGGGAGCATAGATCTTTCTGGCATATTGAAGGGATAGAATCAATCACGGACAGGCAGAGTATTCAGGGTATAAACTGCTTTGTGATGCCAGGCCAGGGGGAGAGGTGTTGAGTTGTCAAGCTGAGAGGGCATTAGAGTTTGGATGAGGAATGAGAGACAGAGGCAGCAATTCCTGCAGGATATGTGAGGACCAATAACCAAGGTATTGGTTACATGTGAGGCTGCTCTTTGTGTAAGCCACAATTTGAAATGGAAGTTGTCTTTGAAAGGCAGTTTGCTTGTGTTTTTTTGTCCGAGCTCCACCAGGGACTGCAGACAATTGTGTGAGGAGGAGTGTCGGAGGCTGGCACTGCCATTCCCTCTGGAAGTGTGAATGCCCACTTGTCTCCTGTGCTCCTGCCAGCCAGCTTCGCTCCCAGCCCTCGGGACAAAGTCATCTCAGTTACCTTCTCTTGTTCATTGTTATTTGTGCAAGGTTTGGTGCTGTGGGGAACCAGAAGCTCATTTGAGAAATTAAATTGAAAGATATGAAGGAGACTGATTTTTATCAGGAAACTTTTTTTAGTCACATTCTGTTCCTTCTCCTCAAGTGCAACCACAGTGCGTGGCTGGCAGCTTCTTAAAAAGCTGCTTTTTCACTATTGTCCCCCCAAAATTGGCTGTGATTTCATGATATGGATGGAAGAAAGGGAGCATTATGCTTAAGAATGTTAGATGCTAAAAACTGATGGAACAACAGTTTGGAGTATTTCTTTATTTTAAAATTTCTATCTTGTTTGGTAACAGCAGTAGTACTTCACGTTAAATAAGGACATCCATTTGGTTCTTTAAGTGGAGTGTTCTTCCCTGGTTGCTGAAATAAATCTTCATACTGCTCTCAGTGTAGTTATTTTTACTGTGTAAAATTGACTATAGATCTCTCTTTTTATTGTCATTATAGAAAACCTAGAATAAACTCTCAGTTGGTGGCACAACAAGTTGCCCAGCAATATGCAACCCCACCACCACCTAAGAAGGAGAAGAAGGAGAAAGTGGAAAAACAAGACAAAGAAAAACCTGACAAAGAGAAGGAAATTAGTCCAAGTGTTACAAAGAAGAACACTAACAAGAAGACTAAGTAAGTGTGAAGGATCTGTTACACTGTTTGATGTGATGTCAGTGGCACTGGTTAATTGTGCAGTTAAACTAACATTGTGCTCTCCCTCTTCCCTCCAACTACTACAGACCAAAGTCAGATATTGTGAAAGATCCTCCTAGTGAAGTGAACAGCATACAGTCTGGGAATACTACAACAAAGACCAGCGACTCAAATCACACTTCAAGGTAACTCCAGACTGAAGTTAAGCTTTTGGTGTCTGAGAACTGAGTTATGTAGCAAACACTTCTTTTGTTGATGTATGAGCACTCCAACACTGCTGGTGAGCACAGGTCTGGGCATTAGAAATATTAACTCTGTTGTCCACTCAGTTTTCACTTCTCTGCTAAAGTATTTGTATTGTCAATTGGGCAGCACTGCTTTTGGCTGTAGAGCACAGTGGGAGAAAAACATTAACCAGCAATCATATCGAATTCTTATCATCGCTCGATAGCCGTAACAAAGGTTACTTTTTTACTTCCTTATCCTTAATTCAGTCACTGTAATTGTCAAGATAATTTTCCAAGTATACAGGAACTAAGTATACATGAACAGATTTGCTGGGATCTTGCTATCAACAAAAAGCACAAATGGCTGGTTTGATATTTGTCTAAGTTTCAGATGAGTGTAGGAGACAGGTTTGTTCCTAGTTTTGCCTATACTGATCTTCCATTTCTTAAACACTCAGCATCAAAAAACAGTTTTTGTATTATTGAACTTGAGAGCTGCAAGAGGCAAAACTGAACTGGGTGCTTTGCCTGTGTGGGCTGTACAAGAATTGCATCTCTTTTTAAAATGTGCTGTAATAAGTGTTTTATAATGAAGCCACATGAACTGAGGCAATATTAGTTTGCTGCAAACAGTTGTAAAACACATGGGAAATATGGTTGGCACAGCTGTTGGCATTAAAATTGGCAAGGTATGACTGCAGAAAACTCTTGGCTTGGAAGTTTTCAAATAATAGCATGAAAATCTTTAAAAAGAATTAATATCCTGTACACAGTAACCCACTGGAATGTAGTTGAGGGCAGTGTGAAATTTGCTGTGCTACAAGACTGAGCTGTTTGCAGGGACTGCTGTTAACTCTTCCTCAGCCCCCAAAGATTGAAGTGTCCATTCCTGATTTGATTAGAGAAATACAACTTTATTACAGTGATTTTTTTTTCCTGTCCTGTTCTCCTTTAAATGGTACTTTTTTTGAGACCTAAAGGTGCAGGAGACTTGATGCACTTGACTGATGACATAATATTAAATTGAGAGATTACATCAAATAATTGTTTTTCCTTCTCGAAGGAGTCGCTCTGTCTACTACAGTCTTCTAGTCCACGTTTTGTGGCAAGCTTTTGTCATTCTTAATTAAACCTTAATAGTATCAGGTCTAGCTGGGTATGTTTAAGGGCTACCTCATCTCCCCTCAGTTCTTAACCTGTTTTTAAGTGTTTAGTTTAGTGGAACTTTTCTTCCACTGCCCTCAGGAGTGCTGTCAAGGGTCGTTTTAAAGGATCTGATTTTTACAGAGTTATAGGTTACCTGTTCAGCTTTTTTTCGTGCGCAGATTGTTTAACTGTTGTTTTGGGTGTTTGTGGTTTTTTAATTGTCTTTTAGGGCTCTCTGGATTTTTAAGAAATCCTATTTGAACTTCTTGGATACCATGCCTGCTTCTGACAAAATATCTTTGTTTATCCCATTTCTCCCTGTGCACTTTCAGAATGAATGTTTTGAAACACTTTTCTTATTTGACCATAAACCTTTTTCGCTATAAATGTGAAGCACTGGGCTGTTTAATTTTGTAAAATAACATGAATGGGCCAGCCCATTGCCTTCTTTAAGAAGCAAAAATTGTATTCATGTGCTGAAGAGATTGTCTGGAGGTTTCCATCCGTGCCTAATCAGCTCCTTGTACAGGGGAAACCCTGAAAACCTTCTGGAGAAATGGCCAGAGAGCTCAGTTCTAAAACTGACATTGAGAATATTTGTGAGTGGGACTGTGGAGAAATCCTGCACCTCAGCCCTGCTTCCCCTTCCGTGTTACTTTGTCATGGCATTTAAAGATGCATGGGCAGTTCCATTTTTATTTTCCTCCTTTCCCCCCTCCCCAAACTCTCAGTGCTGGTTTTTGACAAGCAGTAGCCAGAGTTCATGTTCAGCCCTGTAGGGAGGTGGAGGCAGCAGGGTCTGTTCCGGTATCTGAGCCAGCTTTTTTTTTTTTTGACTGTTTCTGAGCACAAGAGAAAACAAGTGACCCAGGCAAATTACAGGAAGAACTGGGTTTCCTAGAGGAACTCGGGGCTCGGGGAGGAAAATACGTCCTCGTACTACGCTTCCGGGAACGCTCGGTGCTGCGTGTGGGGGCATCTGCCGGCACGGCACCCCAGAGTCACGGAAACCCCAAAACCTGCTGAGCTGGCTGGCCTTTCTTGTTACCCACAAACAAGGTGACATCATTTCATCTAGCCTGTGGTTACGTGTTGGCTTTGCCAGCCAGTGTGTGCGTACAGCACACGCGTGTGGGCGCAGGAATCCGTGAGCGCAGCGCCGGGCTGGGAAAGGCCGGTCCCTGAGCCCAGGGGCTGCTGCAAGGAGGAGGTTTTACTGGCTCTTATGCAGTGGGGTTTTTTTTGCATTTTCTATCTATTTGAAATGCTTTTCCTGAGGTACTTGTTAGAAATTGAAACAGCCTCCTAGGTTAGATAAGAAAATACTATTTTTGGTGCAGTAACTTTATTTTTTGTGAGGAATTTTGCAGAAATACAGTTGTTCTATCTTAGAAGCTGTACATCTGTCTTCAGTATGTTTTTCTATTCTGTCTAGTTCTGAAATACCATTTGGATAGCTACTGCTGCAGGACTTTCTCCTTGTTAATACCAGTGCAAGCCATTGAGTATTCATGGCAGATGCAAAATGAGCTTAATTCCCTCTTTTTCTGTTTTACTGCGCTAGCCTAGTGTGCTGCAAACGAGGAGGAGAAAAGGCAGAGTGGTTTAAAAGCTGGAGCTTGATCCCAAAGTAAACTAACCTTCCCTCCATCCCTCTCAATAAGGCAGCTCTCAGCAAGCTACTTTTCACTGATGTATAAAGACTCTCCTTTTTAATTTCCCTATTGGGAATATTCCGCTGCTTAAGCCTGACCCTTAATTAGGAGCAAAAGCTGTAAATTACAGCACTCACTGCAGCTGACTTGGAATTTGCTGGTAGCTGGAGGAGTGTCCAAGGTTTGTTGTAGCAAAGCTTTGGACCAGCCCGTGAAATGTGCATGAATGTCGGCCTCCTAGAGTTTAGACCTTTATTAGCTACATTACTAATTGAATGATAGCACAGCATGCAAATTACTGAGATAATCCTGAGCAATAAATACCAGTGGGTTCTTTTCTGGTGGTTTGGGGTTTTTTTTTCCTTTTTTTTGTTTTTTTTTTTTCCCTAACCAAAAGGTCTGGCTGCAAGAAATACCTTCATACATTCTGGATTTTATTTACAATAGCCTCGATTCCAGAGGGAACATTTTGAGCTATTCTATCCATAGGCTGATTGGGCATCTGATTTGTATAAGCTCAAAGCAGTTGAAAGAGAAGCCAAGTTGTCCCAGTGCCTGTGTTGTTTGCAGCTGCAGAGTTCCAGCATGGGAATGAAAGAACCGTGGCCGAATGCTTTCATGTGGTTTTGTATTGCAGAGTCACAGCCTTGTCTCATAACATCAGGGCACATGATGAGATGGTGAATTTAGATAAGAGAACTCTTTCATCTGCCCCTTGGGGAGGAGATCCTTCACTCTGTCTGGCTCCTGACTGCTTGGCTCTGCCACGGTGTCCTCCTTTCTGGCAGAGTTGGATTAGGGATAAGTCTACAACAGATGCCCTGTGCAGAGCTCTGTGAGACAGGTCGTTCCTCTGGGGCTGAGCCTGCCTGGCACAGGGAGCAGGTCAAACCTTCATCCTCCACTGTGCAGCACTTCCTGCTGCCTGGGTTCTCCTCCCAGCTACTGCCATCTGTGCCAGTGAGGGGAGGACGAGTCACACCGAGTTTGTTTTCCAGTGCTTTTTCTAATAAACTCTTCCCTTCTCGTTTATTTTTATCCTTTTAATAAATGACTTCTCATTTATTTTAGACCCAGACTGAAAAATGTGGACAGAAGTACCGCACAGCAGCTGGCAGTCACAGTGGGAAATGTCACAGTAATTATCACAGACTTTAAAGAAAAGACTCGCTCTTCATCCACGTCGTCTTCTACAGTGACCTCCAGTGCAGGATCAGAACAACAGAATCAGAGCAGCTCGGGCTCTGAGAGCACAGACAAGGGCTCGTCCCGTTCCTCCACGCCAAAGGGGGACATGTCGGCAGTCAACGACGAATCTTTCTGAAAATTGCACATGGAGTTGTGGAAACTATGAATCAGGGTATGAAATTCAAACACTCCACCTGCCCACGCTGTTCAAATCCTGGAGAGCCTCTTCTGTGCTTGAACACACTTTCTCGGACATCGACCTCTTACTGATGCAACCAGGATAATTTCTGCTTGCCGTGGGCATCTGGCCACCAAGGAATTTCTCACCCTAACGATTACTCTTGACACTTTTATGTATTCCATTGTTTTATATGATTTTCCTAACAATCATTTATAATTGGATGTGCTCCTGAATCTACTTTTTTATAATATCTGCTGTGCACAATTTTCCATGAACATGACAACTTTTTGTTTTGGGGTAGGGAGCGGGTGGGGAGGGAAGGGGGCTTTATTTATTGCATTCACAAACTCCATCCTCTTTCAACATATCCTTTTTAAGTTCAGTTCTTCTTCCAGTTATACTGTGTACTATCAGTTTTGATATAAATTATATATAAATATATATATAAATAAATATATATAAAGGGTTATTTGAAACCAATACATGGAAACGCTGGTGCTTGAAACACTGTGAAGTGATTAAAAAAAAAATTGAACAGTTCAAGATCTGGGACAGTCCCCTTCTGTGAAAGTACTGAAACTGAAATGGAACTGGTCTTAGGTGAAAAGTGTTCCTGAGGGTTTGAACCTGGACGGGACCTGTTCTCTCTATTGTTCCTTCCCAATTTCTTCCCTAAGCAATGGCTAAAACATACTGGACACACGGTTTTGATTGTTACAGCTTGGGATCCGAGATGAGAGAGGGTTGCTCTGGGTAGCTTGTGTTTCCACTAGGGTCCCTCAGATTGGTGCTGTGCAGGTCCATGCCCGGCTGGAGCGTAACCATTCCCAACCAGACTGCTGGTGTTCTGCCATGGATCCGTGTGTTTGGTGACCTGAGCATCACAGTGTCGTGCACAGCCAGTCCCGCAGGTGCTGCTGGTGGTAGAGTTGGTGAACTCCATCCACCTGCCTCAGTGCCTGAGGAAACTGTGGAACTGGAGTGGTGGCTGTGGGGTGAAGGCAGCAGGGAGCCGTAGGGCTGGGAGCAGTCTCGGGTTCAGGAACCAAGCTGGTGCTCGTTCCACTGTGGGTCAGTGGTTGTCAGCCCCTTCCATCTGTCCCATCCCTGCTGTTGGGATGGCTCTTCTCCTTGAAGTCCATCTGTATTCCAAGGGTTGTTTCTGAACAGCATCTTATCCAGTGATGGGCTTGTCAGCATTTGGACGCTTCTGAGTCTCCTGCTGTGGGAGCAAAAGTAGGGAAAAGCTTCATGCTGGCAAGTGAGCGACATGTGGCTCATGCTCATGACCAGCATCTCCTTCGTTCTTACTCTAAAGCTATTCAGACTATAATTTCTTTTCCTGGCCTGTTAGTGTTGCTTTACAGTTTACCTTCCATGCATTATCCTGCTAAAACACTTGGCTGAAGAGGTGAAACAAACTTTTTTTTAAAAAAAAGCAAAACAAACCCTAAACCTCTTTGGCTTTTCATCTTTATTTAGTGGCCCCAGGGTGCTTTGCAGTAATTTCAGGCACAGAGGCTGTGGCTTCATTTGACATCAAATGCATAACTTTTGGGCGTGATGAAAGAGGGCCACATTTTGACAACTTTGTGCCTGTTTGTTGTATTATGAATTATTTGCTCGGTAAGAGAAATTTCTCTTTGTGGAGGCAACTGATTTAAGATTTCTTTTAAAATCTGTGTGGTTTTGAGTAGCAGATGTAGGTTCCTTTCACACTGGTGACAGAAATGTGTGAGTTAGGGATCTGTTACAGCCCCTGCTTGAAGGCATGTGCTTGGCAGTGCCTTGGCAGCAGCAGTTTTATTCTGAATATGTTAACGTGGGCACCCCAACTTAATTCTGCTTATATTCACAGTATAGGCTGTCTTTTTTAAGCATTTTTAAAGTATTAAATAACCAAAGGAAAACAGATGCTTCCTATGAGCATCAAGACAATTTATTATACATAGTTTTAAATACTATGAATATCTCAATCCACATTTTAACATTAGTGGGATATTGCAAAGACATTCCTTTTCCAGTTTTTACTATTCCTTTAAGGGTCTCAGGGAGGGTAAACTGGTCAGCCATATTTATTTATTTTACTGAAATGTATTGGAATAATTTTTTAAGAGAGATTTTTTGAAGATGCCCCTGAACTTGTATATTTTGCACTGCTTTATAAATGATCCATTATCAATTAGGCTTGCGTGCATCTCGGCCGTGATCCAGCCAGGAGTGTGAGCGAGTGGCAGGTCCCGCCGGCCTCAGCGGGGCTAATTCTGGTGCTTCAAGTCAAACCACGCGCTCACCTTCTTCACTGGATCTGGGAATTTGTGCAAAAAAAAAAAAAAAAAGAAAAAAAAAAAAAAAAAGCGTTGTGTGTACCAGGAAATTGCTTCTTTTTCAAGTGAAAATAGACCTGTAGATCAGTTGAAAAAGCTTTAACGCCGTAACCAGCTACTCGTGGTGAAGTCGGTAACATCTGTCTCTTTGGCCTCCTCCTCCTCCTTGATAAAGTAGCTTGCTATAAATAAATGGGAAAATTTCTTTGGAACAAGTGACCTGTAATTCTGCATTCAGTTAGGGATTGCTTGCTAAGCATTGGACCCCCCCCCGGCCTCATCCGTAGCTGTTGTGTTGTGGGTTTGAAGGGCAGCGTTTGCTTTTACACTTCATTTCTCCGGGTGGCATCCCCACGGCTCGGGCCCTCCGGGGGGATTCCCCCCGCGCCGTGGCCGTGGCCGTCCCGCTGGCGGTGGGGGAAGGTGTTTGAGAACCAAACCAACCAAAACACTAGTGTAGGGAAGGACCAGATTCGCGGTGTTCAGTGGCACAGAAAGCAGGTAAGTGAAGCACAGTGTTAACGATTGCGAAGTTTCGACTCTTACACAGACACACACACACACACAGACACCGACACAGCTTGCCTGACTTGCTCAGTTGATGTAGTTCTGCAAAGGAAAGGTGACAGCGTTTTACACGACCAGGCTATTTATTCTAATTGGAACTTAGCTTCAAATTGGACAGATCGAAAATTTGGCAGCAGCTTCCGTGACTTTATTTCCACTGAGATGTTTTCACCTGCCTTACCAAGATCATTCTCAGTCTACTTTTTTAAGCTCTACCATAAACTTAAATTATTGAAAAATTTATTAATTGCTGACTATATAATAACCTTTGCTTGTATGTAACCGAATGGTTTTAAGAGCCAACATTTAGAGTATGACAATGGAGCTGAACAGTTTTTAATGCGCAAGCAGTTCTGTTCTTGTGTATGACTTGTAACCTTAATTTACTGTGTAAAGATGGTTACATTATTTCCTTAGCTTTGTTTGTTGGAGACAAATATAGAATGCTTGTTTAAGTATGTCAAAACATAATCTTATCTTGTGAATTTTTATGTTAATGTATTATACGAGCTATATTTTTCATTTGCCCAGAAAGACAGCTTGTATAACGCTTCTGAAAGTTTTTCCGCTCTGTAAAGTCTTTAGAGCTGACAGTCCTGTTAGGTTTGTTTTAATCTTCATGCTAAAGTGTCAATGGTGGTTTTGTGAACTGGTCAGAAATTCACAGGTCTTAAATGTTTTTGGGAAATTTATATTGGACACTGCTCTTTGTCTAGCAAATAAAAGATGTTAATATATTCCTGTTACTGGCATGTGCACGACTGTTATTAGAAGCCACTTTATCATTTTCCTGCTTTAAATAGAAATGTCTATTTATGAATTCTGCTTGTAGTTTTTTCACAAATAAAATAGTAAAATTTAATTAAATCTGAAAGCTCTCTTTTTTGGGAGATGCCAGTAATCAGAAAAGGTGGAGAGTCCTGTTGTTGGAGCAGCTTGTCAGTCTGTACATCCTGTCCAGGAGCCGCCGCTCGAGCATCCACTTCTGCAAGCTCAGGTTGTGCACGTGGAGAACCTCAGTCAAGCAAGTAAATCCAGTTTGTTCCCTGGGACTCACGACATGCAAAGAGTTTGTGGTGGATGTGTCTGCAGAATTTGGTTTTCTGGTCCTTGGAAATAATCATTTCCCCCCTTTCTGTAGTCACAGGAGCAGTGAGGCTTTAGTGCAGAGGATTTAGTGAGAGCCCTTGGGAGTTCCACTGGTTGCCTTGTGCTAACGAACTCCCAGGAGTAAATTTAATAAAATGTAATTGAGAGCCTAATTGTATTTTTGTAGTGTAAAAATACTGGTATTTTGCAAGCAGTGTTTTCATCTGCCTAGAAAACAAGGATGATGTGAATTATTGTGCTCTTTATAGTTCATGTTTCCCCTCCACCACCCGAAACGGGAGATGTGTGATGTAACTGTTCAAATATGAAGTTGAAATTTGAAAATGAAGCAATAGGTAAAATGCAAAGGGGACAAAATCTTACTCTAGAGCTTTGTTTTCTCAGGAATATATATGAGGGCAGTTCCTAAACGAAAAGTAGTTTGGATACTTTAGTGTATGGTGGGGGAAGTGTGTGTTAAAAGTAGAGGTCGCTTTGAAAAACCCCGTGTGCAAACAGACTTAAATGCTTTTAACCTCAGTTGGAAGCGATTCAGATGCCTTTGTGCCAAGAATAAGAAGAAACAGGAAAGGTAGTGGTTGTTCTACAGACCTGAAAAACACTTGCTTGGCATGCTGAGGGCTGAGCAGAGAAACAGTCCTTGCCTCAAAGAGCCTATGGTCCCCATCCTCCATCTGTGACCAGCCAAAGGTGCCGGAGCTGCAGGGAGTGGAGGAGACAGGCTTCATCTTCATCACCTTGATGCTTGAATGTGAAGGCTTGAATGGAGCCACCAAGATTTCTTTAGCTGTGCTGTCTCCCCCCAGGTCACCCCTTCACTGGCACTGTGGGTGACTGGAAATCCCTTGCCTTGGAGCCAAGTGAGAGCCAAGGGCCACCTGCAATGCTGGAGCTGCAGAGCTGGCCCTGCTGCAGGAGAAGGGGGTTGAAGGCTGCAGAAAAAAGGGCACCAAGGTATGTTCTGGACTTGAGTGTTGTGTTGAAAGGTTTGTGTTTGTTACCTGTCGGGAGTTTCAAGGCCAGGTTAGCCTGGTGTAGTCGAAGATGTCCTTGCCCGTGCCAGAGGGTTGGAACAAGATGATCTTTAAGGTCCCCTCCAAACCAAACTGTTCTATGACTCTAAATACAAGGGGATGGGGAATTCTCTTCATGGCTCCTTAGGATTTTGTAAACTTCTGGGACAGTCAGTTGTTTTAAGATTTGTAAGTGTTATAACAAAGAGCACTGACTCCCATAACTGGAAGAGAGAAGAAAAACCCTCTCCTCTGTAAGGGTCACATGTCAGCTAATTTTTGAAACTATTTTTATTTAAATCTGACCGTGCCCCCTTCACACAGCAGTTTGGGGGCAATTCAAATATGAAGATGGAACACCCTGCAGTCAGGAAGGAGCGTTAGGAATCTGCAACAGGGATAACAGGGATATGCCTGTTCCTTTCCTGCCCAACACACAGCCCTCAGAGTGATAAGCTGTGTAAGTCTGGCAGCATTTAGGTCACAGTGAGAGTTTCCAGGGGCCAAAGCAAAAGCTGTCTGCAAAAGACACGATGGATGTGATGAACAGCCATGCTGGACCAGCTGTATCCCGTGGGAATGTGATTCCTGTTCTGAGTCAGCAAAGCACTCTGAGACAGGGCTTGTGTTTGTATCTCAACTGCAGGCAAAGTCCTTCCCATCACATGGAGGCAGCTACATCAAGAAGAAATTGCAGTTGTGATTGCAGAGCTGCTGCCCATCTTTCCTTCTTTGCATGACCAAAGGAAAAGAAGAACTCCAGAAACCTGGCTGGAAAACTGGTACCACTTACTGCAGAAGATGGGTATGAAAAGGATGCACTGCTGTGCTTATGGGTTTGTGGATCCCTCTGGGATGCACATGTTCAGCTTCAGGCAGGTGTCTTGCCTTGCAGCAGGTTGGATGGACTGCTGGAGTCCCATTTATTTGGTTGTTTCAAGGCAAACCTGATTCTATGATGCTTTAAAGAGGGCAGAGCTCTGGAGCTTGCAATTCACAAACAGAAAAGATTAAAAAAGACCCAAAATGATCCTGATCACTTATGGAGAACCAGCAGGACTGAATGGAAGAGGGAGAACAGCTTCAGTTTGTAACACCTGGATGCCCTCATGGCTTTTGTAGTTGTAACAAGGAGAGGGAAATGTCAGGTCTTTCTGCCTGCCTTTCTCTTGGCTGTTTCTGGAATATTTACGTGCCTGTGTTGTGCTTGTCTTTGCTCCTGCTGTCAGCAGACACAGCGAGGTTTGTTTGCTGTTTTCCCCCTTACAATGATGGATTGCTTGATATTTGTATGGAGCCTCTTCCAGACAGGGTTGGGGCTGATGCTGATTCCGGCTGAACCCATCTAATAGGAAGACACTGGAAACTTCAGACGTGTTTTCTCATTGTTTATTCTCAGCAGAGAAAAACCTGCGTGCAGAGATCACCAGCAACATCAAAGGCTGTTTCAGAAATTCCTAATCAAAGCACTTCACACCACTGCAATTATCCCACTTGCAAAGCTTCCCCATGGCAGAGCATGGAAGCCTGTGACAGTGAAGAGTGCTCTATACCTAGCTCTGGTCTTCAGTTTAATATTAAAGCTAGAAAACCATGTCTTCCTGCAGCCAGTACTGTGCTTCTCCCAGCACTTGCCTGAAGTCCCCTGTTGCTCCTTAAACGGGGATCACTCCTCACACAGCAGTAACTGATCTGGCAGCTCTGGCTGCGCAGGAAACACGGGAGGCATGAGCCAGTTGTGCTTCCTAGATGAGGAATCAAGGAACAGGTACTCCTTTGTTCTCCTCTGTGTCTCCATACAAAAATAAAAGAGAAATTGCTCTCCCCCATGACTAGTTATTATTCCCAGGATCCTGAATATTTCATGATTTTCTAACATTCTTAATTTTTTTCAACTTCTTTTTTTTTCATCATTAGGAGTTGTCAGAGCTGTTCCGACCTCCTTGAGAGGCTGTTCCAGCACAATCCTCTGAAAACATTCTGAGGAGAACTTAAAACTGCACAGTAACAACTGGAGAGTCCCAGTGTGAGAATCCCCATTGCTCTTCATCCCTGCCTTGGCAACCCTCCCCTCCTCCTGCCAGCAGGTGAGACAGAGCCATTCAAAGCCTGTAATGCCGATATTCAGCTAAAATACCGTGAAATTCCCAGTGTAATACACACTTGATAACAGCACATCAAAGGCTTTTAGGATGCATTAATCGGCCACAGCTACTGGATCTGGCCGGAGTTGGAGGGAGAGGTCTGAAGTGTTTGAGCTGCTCTAAGCTGCTCAGAAGCGTTGGAAAAAAAACCAAGCTGAGGAGCTGAATTCGGGTACAAAATGTCCCTGTGAGCAGGAGGAGGCTGGAATGCTGCAGAAACAGCACGTGGTGGCTGGCCCAGGTAAGAAGAATGGGAACAGATAAAGCTGATTTTTGTTCCTCTTCAAGCTGTGCTGTCTGATTCATGTTGCCCAGGAGGTTTGGTGTGGAGTTGGCAGGAGGAGTTTTCCATGTTTGTGTGTGTGTTTCAGGAGGGATTAAAGCTCAGAGTAAAGAAGCAGAACAACTGAGATTTTAATTCTGCCTTCACCCAGAAATTAATACCTATCTAATACTTATAATCTTCAATATAGATGGTAGATTTTTACATAGGTTGTAGAGATATTCTGTGTAACAGGCTGAAGATGTGGGGAAGTTTAAAAGCGTGACTTGTCAGATGTTGTCTATAATAGGGGTTTTACTCTTTTTTTGACTCTCTGGAGGAATCACCAGCATAAGCCAAATATAAATAAGGCCAACAATCCCTCCCACCACCTTTTGGGTGGTTATAACAGTCTTACTCTGCAAATTGGCTTCTGCAGCAAGTAGGCTGTCTCTGATCATATGCTTTACTTCCCTATGGGGTTTATAAAAATAAGATGAAGAAAGGGCAAGAGAAAAGCAGCTTTCCATTAAATTAATTTCTTTCTTGTCCAAGAAAGACAAAATCAGGAGCAGTGGAAGGAACTGGTTAAGGCTCAAGGCTGATGCTACTCTCTGGGTGGGTTAATTTATTTATACATCCAGATTTTTTTCCCGGATTTGAGATGTCCATCAGCATCCCAACAGATTGAGAAACTGTCCCATGGCTGGGGGAAGCCCAGTGGGTGCCTCTCCCCAGGAAAAAACGACTCACTTCTTTAAACCTTTCTCACATGTCCCTGTTCTTCATTCCCAGCAAGGAGAATCCTCTGAAATCTCAAAATCTCTCTGCTCAGCCTTTGTGAGAGGTTGAGGCTTTGGCTGAGGGTTAGAGCTGCATCCAGGCATTAACAGACCTGACAGGAGAGAGCCTGGCAGCATCCCTGAGTGCCCGGGATTTGTGCTTGCTACCAGGAGACAGAGGATGGAAATGTGTTTAGCTGCTCCTATTGTTCTCCCTATTCAACCGAAGTTTTGTTGGTGTGGAGTTAAGGCAGGAAAATGCGGACTGGAGTTGCGGAAGCGTTCCCTGGAAAAGGAATCCGGTGATTCCTGGCGGGCTGAATTGTTGCGGCAGCGCAGGGTTTGATGGGTGTGTGACAGCCTCTGACAGGGATCGAACTGGGAGTCGCTGTGGTACAATGGCACAGGGAGAATGAGTGATGGGAACCTCCCCTGACTGCAGAGCTCCCGAATTGTGATGACACTCAGAGGGAGAGAAAGCCTGGAGGGGGGCGGGAGAGGCTGACAGGGCTTGCCAAGATTTTGGGAATTGCGTGCAGGCTGGTGGCTCTGACTCAGCTGTGGCTGCTGTCTCTGTCGGCTGCCTCCACCTTCCCACAGCTCCCAGGAGGGTCTGCCATCCCTCTGGCTTTTGCAGAGTCTGCCACCCTCCTGCCATCCCCCTGTCGTCATCCTCTCTGGCCTTGGCAGCAGGAACTGGGCACCTGCAACAGCAGCAGGAGAGGAGCCTGAGTTCAGTCTCTCCATGCTGCTCCAGCAATCCTGGAGCAGGCTTGGGGAGATGGCCCCTCTGGACATCCCTCATCCACAGTTTTTTCAACCCTTACATTCATATCCTGCACCAGTTTATCTCACCGAGCAGGACCAGCCATGCTTTTGGGTCCTTACTGACCCTGCAAGTCCTATTAGAGATGCCAATCATCATTTTCCTTCTGTGCCAAGTTATAAATCCTGCAGATTTATATATCCAAAGTCTCCATCAATCAAAAGATTGAGTTAAAGGTGATGAGTTAGAACAACTGGGAGGTGACTCCACTAAGAGCAGTGTCGAGCCAATACACACTCTTGTAAAGCTGGTGATTTCTCTGAGCTCATGTAGTGGGCTCCCAGTGCTCTCCCTGCCAGCCAGACTGCTCAACTAGTGGAGAAAAGGGTTTTACCTGAAGGACTTCATCCAAGTGGTCCCTTTCCACCCCACATCCATACACTATCTGAGGAACGGGAGCTGGAAGGAGCAGGATGTGAAGCTTTTTAGACCCCTTTTCCCCTGGCTGAAACCAGGAAAAGCCAGACCACCATCCCTCCTAGTCTTGAGGAGGAGCCTGCATTGAGTCACTGGAGTCATTCCCGCTGATGTGTTGATTGTTGTATTTTGCACACAGCTGGGACTTACTCTCTGTGCAGGAAGGGGATCTGCTGGACATCAGAAGATGTTTTTCCAACAGCAGATTAACAGTTTATTTGTAGTGGGTTAATGACTCTTCTGGTGCTTAATAGGTTCTCCTGCAAGTTGGGTTTGCCAAAAAGGTGTTGATGTTCCTGAAACCTGGGACGGTGGAGCAGATCTCAAACAGCACTGAAATCCAGTGATGTTTTTCTTTTTTGTCGCCTTTATCTAGCACTAACAATACTCTCAACATCTGGACTCGGGTAAATGGTGAGGATTTTTTTACTTTATCTCTGCATTTGGATTATTTCCAAGTTGCTGTCAGAGCTGAAGGTAATCTGTTCCTACAGGGACAGGGACTTGGGAGCCTGGGGCTGGTGACACACCAAAGTGGGGGGGGAACAGGGGAGGTTGCCACTCTGCTCTGGTCATCCCTGGGTTGTCATGTGTGTTTGGAGGCTGAGATACTCCTGCTGAGGCTTTCACAAGTTCTCTTTTGCGATTTTGGCAGTGCAAGTAATTCCACTTGGGAGTCTTAAAACCGTGCTGTCCGGGGAGGAGGGGGAGGCAGAGCTCAGCCTGCAGCTCTGTGTGCAAGTAACCTTGCTATTCCAGAGATTTAAAAAAATAATAGAATAAACAGTGGTGCTCTTACCTCGGGCTATCCATTAGGAGTGTGATTTAGTGCAGGGAGGGCTATAAAGGCAGTTGATAAAACTTCCATGCAGCACAAATAAAACCTCTTAACGGGAGGAGAAAGGGCCTTGGATAACAGAGGGAGGAGGAAACAGCCCTTGCCCCCTTGTCTAATTAGGCTGTCCAGGAGGAGTTAATATAAAATAATGGATCTGGGGAGCCCGGATTTTCACAGCCTTAGGAAGGACTTCATCCCCTTAAATTATGAGGCTGAGACCTCATTCAACAATGCTTTGAAGGAGATCAACTGGCAGCACTATTCACGGCGGCGGAGGGCCCAGGCTCGGGCGCTGCGTGATTGCGGTGTCTTCTGAAGACAAGAGCCTCTCCTATTCCCATTGAATGCTACTATTTTTATCCCCCTTAAATTCTAGAAGGTATTTCCAAGTGGGAGGCAGAGCAGAGAATAGCAGATCTTAACTCTGCTCCGCGTAACAATTTCTGTAAAAAGGAGGGAGAAACGTTTAAAATAGCTCGTATCTATTTTTGGTACCTCCCATGTGGTAGCAAAGCACCTGGAGGAGCCTGAAGCCCTTGGCACCCTGAGGGTGATGGGATACAGGGCATGGGAGGTCACTGCTGGCTCTTTCTCCCACGGGGTTCACAGGCTCCTGCCTCTCTATTTGGAGCTGAAGTACTTTGGGATGTCTCAGAGGGGCCGCAGGGGAAGGGCGATGCTGGCAGGGGGAAAGGATGGAGTCTCTGGTTGACTGTGTCCCCCTCCCAGCCCAGGAGTCCCCTCCTGTCTCACCCCTCCTGGGCCCCCCCCTCGCCTTTGCAGTGCAGTGGGGAGAGCTTTGATCCTTTCCCCATATGGGAGGCAGAAGCACAGAGGGACTTAATTAGGTGCAGTTACCTCACCCTCTGCCTCCAGAGCTGCCAGGGCAGTTGGCATAAGGTCAAAGAGGAAATGCAGGGCCCAGCAGGGCCAAAGTGGAGGAGTTATGCCTTGGCCCTTGTGCTCTCTCCCGTTGAGCTACAAAAGTCTCAAAGCCTTACAGCATCACAGAAAGGCTGGAGAGCTCAGGGCTGAGCATCCCTGACCCCTGGATTGCTGTTGGAGCTGTGGGGTGAGGGGAGCAGTATGGGCAGAAGGTGAGAATGGATGGATCCAAGCTGCAAAACACAGCCTGACACTGAGCATTGGGCAAGGGGGACAAACAGGGACAGGGATTTGTGAGTCCCTGTTTGGGTTTGTGACCCTGGCCATGTACTTTTTTATGTATAAGAGGGCTTTTATCTTGTGGTTACTTCCTTCTGCAGCCTCAGCTTTTGCTTCTGTGCATGCCTAGGCTCTCTGAAGCTGCCGAGCACAGCATTGGCACATACAGCTCTTATGCTGGGCAGAAGCATCCTGCTTCACTTGAACATGAAATATAAATCAGAGATCAAGTGAGTTATTGTGCCATGCTGCTGCTCGGGCAATAGGGAGTCTTTAAATCAATCAGGCCCCAAATAAATAAATAAACGTGCAGCAGACATGCTGGAGTGCATGTCTGATTCCTATCAGAGGCAGTAATTCAAGGCAGATGCTTGCAGTTGCTCTGCTTCCAACTCTGTTACCTGGGCTGCTGGAGCCACAGGAGACAGAAAGCAAATTTTTTTTCTAAGCTTTCATTATTGTTGCCAAAGAAACCATTTCATTTGGTTGCCACGTGCGCAGCAAATCTGGTTCAATCCGTGAGGATGTTGAGGACTGAAGGAAAAAGGCTTTGTGGAGGGAGTGCAGCCACCTCAAAGCCTGTGATGAGCTGTGACCCTGTGGGTGGGGTGGGAGCTGGAGGAGGGAGAGTGAGTACTGTTCCTTAAAGGGGCTGGAAGGGTCCCACTTCAAGAGTTTGACCTGCATGAGCATCCCCACAGCAGTGTGGACACCTGGGTGAGCTGAAAGAGTTCCTCATCCCTCAGGGACCCTCCAGACATCGCCCCAGGGAGTTGCGAGTGCCTGGCTGGAAGATCATTCTACTCTCCAGCACTCAAAGACTTCATTAGTTTTCCTCTCAGCACACACTGGCACTCGGGAGAGAAACGTTTGAAGCGTTTGATCTGTCTGGGCTGCCAGCTCCTCTCCCTCCTGCAGGCTGGGAGTGCAGCTCCCCGGGGCTCTGTATCCGCCGGGCATCATCCCTCTCCCTCCCGGGCTGGCACCGGCTGAGCCCTGCAGGGCAGGGAGGGTGGTGGGTGCTCTGGGTGACTGTCCCAATTGCTGCCCAGCCCTGGGGGTGGCTCCAACACCAGCAAAGAGTTTGGGCAGCTGAACCTGGGCTGGGAGCCACCTGAAAGTCACGGAGGAGACCAGGGTGACACGAGCTGTGCTAGCCAGGGAGAGCTCTGTGGCCAGCTGTGGTGTCCCAGGAGGGTGGCACTGGGGATTTAGTCCCTTTTACAGGGCATCTTTGGTTCCTGGGCCCCTCTTACAGGGCTGGAGGTGCATATTTGGATTTCACTGGCACTTTGCTTGCAGCTGCAGTGCTCTGCCCTTGTGTGTGCTGATGGATGCCAGAGTTTTATAAAGGTAAACGAGCCCTGACACTCAGGCTGCTGGCACAGCAGGGCGTTTTCTTACACCACTTCATCTGTCCTAAGCAGACCTGGCAGCATCAGTCCAAGGTGATGATATTTCAATAAGTCAGGTCCTTCTCTTGCTTGAGTTACTCCAGGAGTGTGTTGAAAGTGAACCTTGGACCAGTGGAGGTGATGCTTTCCAGACACCTTGTGATAAAAGATAAAGCAGTTGCAACACTGGGGATTCAGCCTGGATTTCTGAAGCTTTAACCCTGGGGGAGAGCTGAACACATGCATAGGTAAGGTTTTCTTCTCCTAAAACTCCACTAAAACCCCAAAAGAATAAAGGTCAATCAGTTAAACCCACTCAGCCCATAATCCCAGCCCTTCTGAGTTAACACAATCTACATACACAGTCATGTTGGATATACACTTTGTTTATCCCATAGCAAGTCCACCTCAGCTCTCTGTGCCATTTTTGGTGTGTTCCCACTCCAGCAGCGCATCCCAGCCCTGGAGAGCAGCATAAATCCTTCTTTGCAAATCATTGACCCAATAGGTCATAAAAGTTCCTTTATGGCCTGTCAAGACAAGCAAGGTTCTTTACATGCACCCTAAGTCAGCACAGTAAAACTTTTATGGTGTTTTCAATAACAAGAGCTACTGCACATGAACAGCAACTAATTTTTAAAGCCTTGGTATTTCAGCTGAGATGAGTTTTTTTCCTCTCCTGTGTTGGAAAAACACTTCAGGCAGTGACTCACGCAGTCAGTGCCTGGAGCTGACCTCTCTCTATTCCTGATGTGGAGTTCCAACTTCTGCAAATACTGAGTACCCTTGGAAAAGAACTTCTGCAAACTAGGCTGCTCTTCTGGTAGCATCTGTGCAAATGGAGAAGCTTAACTCCTGGTTCACATTTTTAAAATATTTGGACCTTAAGCTGTGCTGTGACATTATGGTTTAAGAAAATTAAATTCTTGTTTGGTTGCAAAATCATCTTGATTTTGCCTATCCCCTGGTGATGCCAGCAAACCTCTCTGGTTACATGTGGCATCTTTCTGACACCTCAGGCTTGGCACCAGCCCTGAGTCCACCACTGCCTGAGCCCAGGGTCCAGTCTGGGCAGAGACACTGGGATCTGCTGGACAAGAGAACTGTTTGGGGTTTTGTTGTTGGGGTTTGTTGGTTTGGGTGGTTTTTTTTGTTTGGTTGTTTTTTCCTAAGAAAATTGCACTCTTCTCTGAGCTCTGCCAGTTTTGAGCTGTCCTGGCTCTGCACCTGACCCAGACATTCCACAGACAAGGTGTGATGGATGCTGTCCCCGTGCCCTTTAATTACATGTCAGGAATGACTGTGCCCTAAATACACACCCCAGCAGGGAGGGATTGTTGCTTTTGTCTTTTGCACTGGATCCTCAGCCACTTCATTGCTTCTCTTCACTTGTGTGCCCCCAGTTCCAGCCTTTGCCTCTTCAGACTTCGGGTTTGCTCGAAGATGTGCTGCCCCTGGCCCCAGTCTGGGGGTCTGACCCCAGCTGGTGGCAGGGCCATGGGGTCTGTGGTCCCATCCAAGCAGGGTCCCTGCTGGCTGGAGCTCTCAGCCCTTAGTGCTGTTCCTGCATGATGAGCAGACCAGCTCCAGGCACAAGGGTGGGAGTTGATCCTGGAATAGTCAGCACTGGTTTTCCTGAGAGCAGCAGGGAGCAGAAGGTGAGAGGGGCCCTGCTGTTGGGGTTTGATTTGGAGCGATCTTACCACGTTTCCATAGATCATCTCTCTAGGTTTGCTTTCTTTTCATCTTTTTTTAAAAATCCTCCTTCCCAAAAACATGCAAACATTCCTCTCTCAGGTCTGTCCCTGGACAAAGGAGGTGAGGCAGCTCAGGGGTGATGGGTGCTGCATCAGAGACAAAAACAGGATC
The DNA here is from genome assembly GCF_003984885.1 of Neopelma chrysocephalum. Taxonomy (NCBI): domain Eukaryota; kingdom Metazoa; phylum Chordata; class Aves; order Passeriformes; family Pipridae; genus Neopelma; species Neopelma chrysocephalum. Next base: position 14,284,428 of record NW_020897809.1, on the reverse strand, counting down.
TGGGATGCTGGGATGGAGGGGATGCTCCTAGTTCTTGTCCCAGCTGTGAGTGGATATGCTTTTGGGCTCTCATCTGGGTACAGCTGGGCCTCCAGGAGAGCAACTGGAGAGCTGGAGCCAGTGCAGCCGCTCTGGTTCTGTGCAAGATTTGGCCTTTTTCCCTGTGCTGGGAACAACCATGATTCCGGAGAGTAAGCACAGCAGAGGGAATGGTGCTGATGCTGGAGCAGCGGCACAGCAAAGGCTGGGAATGCTCAGGGGAGCTTCAGGGAGGAACTGTTGCTGTCGATCTGTTAATTAAGATTAATGTGCTAGCTGATAAGGATGACTCTGCGCCAACTGCTATTACGAGCCAAGATCCTGCAAGGCAGTGAGCAGCACGTTCCTGCTTCCTCAGCAGTTGGAGGTCTCTGCCACTCAGCCTGAGGTTCAGGGCAGAAAGTGGGATGCTGAGCAGGTCCCTAAATACTTGAGGGCCTTGTGGGGACACTTGCTCTGCTGGTGGGATGCTCAAGAGCTTGGTCTTGCGCTCGCTTGGAAAAGAAACCATTTTATCTTTTCAGAGGGTGTTAAGGCAGAGCTTTGCATCCTCTCCTTCTAGGCACCGGTGTCAAAATTTCTCCACCTAAAAAGTGCATGAAATGAGGTATATATATATTTTTTGCCCTCTCAAGTGGGGTCTCTGAGGAATCTGGATGTGCCCTGTACAGTAGGATGTGATTAATTAGGACTTGCTTTGCCTTGCCACAGCAACTGAAGCCTGATTTTGAAGTGGAGGCCACTTGCTGAGCACCACAGCACTCCAGACCATCCTGGGAAAAAGCTGTTGAATCAATATCTCACCAGCCCCTGAGGGGACCAAAAATGCCAGCACTGCCACTGAAACTGGAAGAGCTGCAGGTGAGCACGTGCTCAAGACTTTGGAGCATTGCAGCTTGTCAAGGAGCTGGTTTTAATGTCCTTTACCCACTTCTTTGCCTTAACTGCCTCCTCACTCCACTTGGTTTCTGTGTCTGGTACTGGCTGCATTCAAGGGTGACATCTGTGTAGTTCCTGGCCAGCCTCATTAAAGCAAACACGTTTGTCAAAGCCTCAAAGTTCACCTTTTTTGGATAGCATCATTTTATGAGCAAAAGGCAGAATTCAAAGGAGTGCTCCCTAAATCCCCGCTGAAATCCCCCCTGCTCGGTCACCTCCTGCCTTCTCCCCTTCCAGCCCTGGCAGCTCCAGCAGCTGTTTTCACTTCCCTGCTGTTCCCAGCAAAGGCCTTTGGCACCAGCCCTAATGAGTAAGTGCTAATTAACCTGTAGCACCTTCCAGTGCATGCTGGCACTGTGGGGCACAGGGACAGTGGCCACCCTGCCCTGCTGCTAGGAGATGCAGCAGGTGAGGACAATTGGCCCTCAATATTTGAGGCATCATCTTGGGTCATGGACAGTACCTGCTGTCAGGCAGAACAAAGATTTTGATCAAATAACACTGCCCTGGGGGAGGAAAAGCCATTTTCCCTGCCAGAAGAGCAAATCACCAAAAGACGGAAATTGCTTTTTTTTTTTTTAACTTAGGAGTGGGATCTGATTTTGGGGCCTCTGTTGTCCCACAGTTTGTTTCTCCTTGTGGGCACTGCTCCATGGCCTCACCAGCACCCCCTTCCCACCCTGCTCCTGAGCTCCATCCGTTTCAAAGTTGAGCCAAAGTCTTTCTGCCCTGAGGGGCTGGAGTGAGCACAGAGAAGCCCAAATCACTTATGCAGAAGGAGAAAACCTTATCTCTGCATCCTGCACCCATCAGTAACTCCTGTGACTGTCAGCTCCTTGCAGACAGAGGAATCTCCTAGCAACCTTACACCAGCTCTTTGGATGCAGCCTAATTCAGTTTCCGGTCATCCAGAACAAAACCTCATGAAGGCATCTGGCAAACTGAGCAATGGACAGGCCATGGTGGGCTGCTGGAGCATCTGGCACGATGATTATTTCAGCAAAATCTGTGCTCATGGTTGATTTTGAGGCCTTTATGATGAGCTTGAGTACAACATTCAGGTGAGGGCTCTGCAGCATCTTGTCTGCCCGCCCTGCTGAGTGCTGGGTACCACCTTTCCAGGATGCAGCTCAGTGCTCACAGGAGTGATCCTGGTGCTGGTGAGGGTGCTCCTGCTCCTCTCACTTTCATCCTTGTTCTCTGGCAAAAGGAATGAGAGAATGAGCTGTTGGTTGTGATGGTAGCAAAAAAATAAAAAGGAAAGGATGGCAGAAAAAGAGAGGAGGAGCGAGGAAAAGAGTGACATTTCTCTAGCCCAGGGGAACAACATTCCCGGATCAAAAATTTGAAAAATTTGGCAGTTTTCCACTGCCAGTAGATTCTTTTGCAATCACAGCAGTGAAAGGATTTTAGCCACATCTGCTCTCATGCCTATAGGTGACTCACAGTGATGCCCAATAACATGCTTGGCACGGGGAACTGCTTTAGTGGAAAGTTTGAGCACTGCTGTCTTATAGTGCCAAGCTCTGACTTGGCAGGATGGGTTATGGAGCCTTATTTCTGGCATTTACTGACTGGTGAGCGTTTGGCTTTGGGATCTGAGCACTGGTCTTCACCCGTGCTTCCTGTGCAGAATCCGTACAGGCAAAGCACTCAGTCTTTCTGAAATAAATTAAATGCTGATGCTCACTTAGGGAGGATTTATAGGAGGCAGTCTGTAGCTCAAGCTGGCAATGCAGGAATGGGAAATGGAGTGCGAGGCAGGGATGGGAGCAGGACCTGGGGCTGCAGTTTGCTGGGGGGTGGCTCTGTGCCTGCACCCCACGGTGGCTGCAGGGACCCCTCTCTCTCACCCTGCAGGTCACTGTGTTTCTGTTAATGGTGCTCAGCACCTCCCACGTCCCTGGGAACTGGCTGGAGTTAAGTGTGGTCAGTGACTTCAAGCGCTCGTTCTGGGGATGTTAAAATTTAAGTATAAGCCATTTCATGTGGAGGGATGAGAGCCCTTTACTGCTGTCATTGAGCTCACTGACTCCCACCAGGGATGGCTCGTGCCACTGTTTTTACTCCCAGTCTGGAAACTCCCCAGAGGTGTCCAAATCCCAGGCTTGGAGCCAGCCCTCTGATCCAGCACCAGCTGAATTTAAATCCAGACCTAAAATTTGGGGGTGCGGTGACTGAGGGGTTTCCTTTGGGATCTTCCCAAACTGAAACCTTCAACCAAAATTTCACCACCCCGTGCTGGATGTCTGGAGAGCTTTGTGCCCTTCCCTCTGCCCGAGCTCTCCCATTCCCTCCCTGCAGCAGCTCCGGGTCCAACCCTGCACACACGGAAACCTCTGGCACGGGCTGGTTCTCGGGAGCTCTGCAAGGGAGGGTTTTCCTCACACAGGGCTGTGCTCCAGGACAGTTTATTCCCCTGGTATCTGTTTTTACCCTGCCCTGGCTGCTCACAGAGGGTTTCAGAGAACAAGGGGCCGGTTTCAGATCTTGCCATTACAACCTCACATTCAAGAATTACTACTACTATTATTTCCAAGGAAACAGGGACTCGCGCTCGTATCTTTTATGTGATTTCTCACATCCGGAGGTTCTCACGTGACTTTGCTGCCTATTTTTAGCTCCTCAAACATCTCTGCCAGGATGAAAGCTTTAAAGAAAACCCTCCCTCGAAAAGGATGAAACGGGCATTTGCTTTAATGGTTAAATTTGTGACTGTGACTCCCGAATCCCTACATCTCAGCAGCCTGGGGAGAGCAGGCAGGAACCCCAGGCTGCAGTTAACTGTTTCTGTGTTTGCTGTTACACCCTCCTTCCTCAAACAGCAAAGACTTGTTGTAAAACAGAGCTGTTTCTAGAACCAGATCCACCTACAAGTCATTTAAAAGCCTCCTACCTCAATTTTGCAGGTAAAATGTTAGTCTAGCAGGAATTGAGAGGAGGGATTTTCCCCTCCATCTGCTCCTTGGCTGGTTTGTGTGAGGGGGAAAAAAAGCCACCCCGGCTGTTTTGTCTTGCACCACCCACCTCGGGGTGGGATGGGGAGGATGGAGCCTGTCTGTTCCTGTGGGCTCGGGGGTCTGTGGGCACCTGGTTGGTCCTGCCCTGCCTGGTCCATGCCAGTATGTGGGATACAAAATGTGGCATCTCCGCCTCACAGAAAGCATCTGTATTTGAAAAAAACAGCCACAAATAACACATGGTTGTATCCAGCTATTAGAGTGAGGGGGAAAACTGTTCACATTTCCACAAAATTTCATTTCCATTTTGGTCTCAATTTCAGCTTCATTAACACGTGCTGACCCGCTGTATCAATTACAGCTATTTCTAGTGCGGGCATTTCAATAATTGGCATCAAAATGTCAGGACAGCCAGTTGGAGCTCTCTGGGTACAGAAACCTCAGCGATGCCTCTCGCTGATTACAAGCTTCGGTAATTAGTGATCAGCCTGGTTCTACCCTCCCTGCCACAGCTGCAAAACCAACGTGGTACCACCCTGGGAGCGGGAGATGGGCAAAGCTCCAGCTCAGTGCTCCCTCCTGGGAGATGATGGGTCACTGAGCACAGAGCAGGTTGGCAGTCAGACCCTCCCCAATCCCCCAGAGCTACACAGAGCTGTGCACCTCCAGCGAGCCCCACTGAAGGTGGCAAATTTATCCTGGATGAGTCAGGGCTAAATTTGTTCTCCTTCCCTGAGCTCGCCCATGGATTTACTGTGGCTTTGCCTTCCCCCTCTTCTGCCTCTGGATTTAGGGTCAGAGCCATGGAGCTGCCTGAGCTGTTGGGGTAAGGTAATCCTCCTCCATCACTCTGGTGATGGAGAAGGAGGCATGGAGGGGTTCAGCATTCCAAGAGGAAGTAGGTTGGGGTTGCTGGGCTGTAGGAGGGATAAGCTGAGAGCTGGAAGAAGCTGCTGCCAGACAAGTAACTGGGGCTGTTCCAGAAGTGGGAGGCAGAGATTTTATAGGTCCTCTTGGTATTTGGTTTCCTTTTAAATTCTGGTCTCCAGGGCAGAGGCTCTGCTGTCTGCAGAAAGCACTACAAAATGTGAAGAGGAGGGTTTCGACCTGCCTGTCTGCAGCACCTCATTGACAGGGCTGCAGTTAAGGGCTGTCACTAGATGTGGCCCAGGCAGGTCACTGCTGAGCGTTGCCTCTGCCAAACTGCCTTTCTGTTAAGGTAGTTGGAATGAGGAGAGGCTTCTGCCTTCATCTGAGGGGCACCCACCGCTCTATGCCCCTGCTCCAGGGCCAGTCCCTTGCAGGGAAAGGGCAGCTCCAAGCCCTGCTGGGGCCTGCAGATGTATTTACCTTTCCATGCTAAAACTACAAAGCTGTGGAGACCTGGTGACCTCGTGTCACGCCCGGGGGTACAGAGCTAATTGAGATGTGACAGCCTGCAAAAGCAAACTGCTCCTTGGAGGCCAAGAAAACAAAGCTGATGAACAGATGCGAAACCTGATGCTTTGAGAAGCTCCTGGAAAAGCATCACAAGCAAGGGAAGGTGTATCCCAGCCATGGCCTCACTGGTGCTTCTGTGTGCAAACAGGGAATTTGGGCAAATGCCTGACAATGCCCTGGAGTTTTTGGTGGCTGGGTGCTGTGGAGGTGTGGGAGGGCTGGTTCCTGGGAGAAGCCTCTGAGGGCACCGAAGGGCTGCAGGGACGCTGGCTGAAGTGGGTAGATAACTTGGCACCTACATCATCAGGTCATTTGGGAGGGAAAGATGAGTGGGTGATGGGAGAGCAATCCTGAACACCCAGAGAAATGGTGAACTCCTCGTGTCTGAGGTAAATTAAAACTGAACAAGAACTGCCTGGCTGAGATGGGTGAAGTGTGTACCCCTTAACAGGGCTGCATACAGCAGCAAAAAATAAGCATTAAAAAAATAAACCAACAAAAATCTCCCAACATTTTTAGACTAGGTAAAGCTATAATTCTTCAAAACCCCCTCGATCCAGAGGGTGCAGAAGGACCCTGTGCCAGCTGCCCTCTCCCATCAGTACCAGCAGCCAGCGAGCACAGCAGCAACCCAGCATGTGCCTGTGACACGCCAGCAGCCTGCTATCAGGGTGACATCCCAAAGATAAATGAGTCCTATTATTGCCTCCATTCCCAGGCATTCCCCCGAGGCCTCTGTACAGCTCTGGCTGCTGTGGCAGCCCCGGCAGAGCTCAGGGCTCTGCACAGCAGAGGCTCTGCCTGGTCGTGCAGGAGGTGCTTGCAGGGGTTCTTAACCTGTTCTTGCTCCTAAAATCTGTGCCCCTGCTTTGGGAGAGTGCTGAGGCTGCTGCAGGGTGTCCTACCAAGAACAAGCCTCCTGGTTTGGGAGATGGCATCATCTGTGGCTGGACCTTCTGGAGGTGTTTTGAGTGGCACTTCCTTCTACTTAAAATTTTACAGCTGGGAGAGCAAAGATAGGCACTGAAATACCGTGGGGTGCTGTGGGTGTACTGCAGCCATCAGAAACGTGCCTGATGCTCTGTTTCAATCTTTCCCCCTGTTATTTGCCTTCATTCCCCCACCTTGTATTTCTCTTTGCAGAGCTGGGGAGAGCTGTGCCTCACAAGCATCTTTCTTGCCCACTGGAATGAGAGAGCTGGTAAAACTGGCCCCTCTGCAAGCCACAGCAAAGGGCATGGCAGAGTTTGGGCTTGTTACCACCAGCACGAGTGGAAAATGTCTTTGGGGTTAAATCATCCCCACAATGATCAAGTTCCACAAATATCTAGTTGTGCCTGGAACCAACATGAATTAATTTGTGCAGGAGAAACCCTTTATGGAGGTAGGTGCTGCCTTGGCTTTCTGGAAATAGAGATGCTTTCTGCACAAACGTGGGTGCAGAGATCCTGACTTTCTGATCTCTCCCCAGCCCTGAAGACCCCACAACAGGCTGTACACGGGCAGCCCAGGCTCAGAGCCAGCACCCAGTTCAGCTGCCAGCTGGGGGTAGAGGGGTCAGCTCCCCACACCAGGGGCTGGCCCCACATCTGGGGGATGCTGAGAGCTCAGAGATGTGATCTGAGTCGTTTAATTCTATTACTCACAAGCTCTGAATAGCTGCTTTAGACACCCTTGACCTCCTGCTGCAGAGCAGATCAAAGCAAATCTCTCTGTAGTGATATACTTTATCTGATTCAAAGGGGAAGCATCCAATGAAGCGCTTGTTTTGAAAACATTATTTTACGTTGTGCCCCATTAAATTGTTGACATGTTGCCCTCTGGCTGTTTGGCATTAGTTATACTCAAACGCTATCTACAGCCTTAATCTAATTTTGCCTTTCCTCATCTTTATTCCTTGATCTTCATATTACACTGCTTAACAAATCTGTTCAAGGACGAAATTGTTTCAAGACAGAGTTTGATAAGCCGGTGGAAAGGACTGCAGAGCCAGGCAGGAATTGTGTCCTGGGTCCCAGGCACTGGAATTCAGAGCAGCCAGACCTGGTTTGTCTAAACTTTGCTCCTTCCCTCCGTGAATTCAAGTTTCTCTTGGTCACAAGCTGCGCCAGGAGGGGTTTGTGGTTTGTACTACTGATGGATATTTGACTTTTTGGGTGGGTTTTCAAGCCCACTCCCGTTGAGGAGCTGCAGAAGGGGTGCAGCCAGGGTGGGCACTTGGCAGGCACTGAGCCCTGTGGGTGCAGTGGGACAGGCAGGGACAGCTCTGTCCCCTGTTCCCATGGGTGGCATTGCTCCATGGGTGGTTGCTACAGCTCTGGCTGAATCCCCTGCACATTTCAACAAATCCCCTGATGGTTCAGGGGTATTGGTTTTGCTCATCACCCCTCCTGAGCCCTCCCACTCCTGTGCTTTGGTGATATTTTGCTGGGCTGCTTCTGGGGTCATTTCTTCAGCAGGACTGGACCCCAGTTGCCATCTTGTTTGGTGTAAATCCAGTAGGAAATCAGCAGGGAGAAAGAGGGTCGAGTGTCTGCCAGCCACTGAACCATCAGTCTGGAGGGAAGGCCTTTTGCTACCACCCCTCCAAACTGCTCCATGCTCCTATGTTTTGTATAGAGTCATATTTATTCTCTGCTCCTTTGTGATAAGCCATGGGATTTGGTGGGGAATTTGGGAAAAGTGAGCCCTGCTGTGCTGGAAGTGTGCTGGATGCTCTTGCTCTTTGCATTGCAAGTCTAGATTGGAACCAGGTGAAAAAACGTGCTCACAAAGCAGCCAGTGGGAAAAAAAAAAGCTTGATTTTAAAAGTGTTTCATTTTGAAAAGGGGAAGAAAACCTAAACAATCAGTGCTGTTAAAATTTTCCATCACTATCTTTTTGTGCAATATGAATTCTTTTCCCCTGTGCTCACCAAAGCCCCAGCTTTCAGCAGAAACACGCGGCTCCTGGGAACCAGTTTCCATTAGAGGAGCGTGGAAAAGCTCCACAGAAATGGACCAGAGGTTTACAAAATGGAAACAAGAATTTTCATTAAACCTTTTTCCAGGTTTGTGGTGCTTTCGGGTGGATCCTCTTAGTGCCAGTCCCTGCACGAGCAGAACACGCAGCAACCAAGTCGTCATTCCCCAAAGAGCTACAACCAATGGCATCTGCACGTGGAATTCTCCAAATGACAACCTGACGACCCTGTCAGTCCCTTCAAGGGCTTTAGACAAGGATCCTACAATTTTCCTAGGAGTGAAATACATGTCTATACTTTCTGTTGCTACTAAACTGTCATGAGAATAAAAAAAATAATAGCCCCTGACAAGATGAGAAGGCTGAAGGTTTTGAAAAATCCTTCGGTGATACAAAGAGCTGAATGAAACCCCAACAAACTGGGCATGTTTAGCACTAGCCCATCTCTTTCTGACATGCAA